>NC_054705.1:43941962-44021607 GCF_016097555.1 Gigantopelta aegis | reverse complement strand
TTTAGCGAACACAGTTTTTAAAACGTTACGGTTAAAGTGTGTTTTGTTTAACGACACCGCTAGAGCGCATTGATTAATCAATCAAAGACTATTGAATGTCAAACCTTTGGTAATTCAGACACGTTGTGAGAGGAAACAGGCTGCATTTTTCCTAAAACAGCAAGGGATCTTTTATATGCACTTCCCCCACAGACAGGAAAGCACATACCACGGCCTTTGATATACCACAGTGGTGCACTGGCTGGAACGAGAAACAGCGAACACTTTACCACGGCCTTTGGCCACAACGTTTAAAAATGCATGAGTAAAGAAATCAATTAATGGTTTAATTGATATGAAACATGAGACAAAGATGTCAAACCGACAATTCGGTCATGTAATTTAGTCTGTCGAATAGACCTGGAAAATCAGCTCACAAGCAGAATGTCGAACATAATTATAGTCTTAGAGAGGAAATCCGCTACATTTTGTTCTATGAGTACTAAGGGATCTTAGCGTGTCATGGCTGCCAAACAAATGTGTGCTCACACCTGAACTTTTCTCAAGTAATTTTGATATTGGACAAAACAGAACATTTAGTTTACATTTAGCAGCAAGTATTTGCACATTTGCTTGGATTGTGTAATATCTGGAACTATGCCATGAATTATAGTTATTGTTTTATGAAATTCATAGTAGTGCCGTTTGTCGAGTCGTGCACTATAGACAGAAACGAAGTCGGATAGCTATCGTTACTAATGAAGGTTTGGATGCACAATGCGAGCTACATTTAGTTATATTTCATAATAATATATTTATAGTGTATGACACTATGTTTGCAAATAGTTGACGCAATTTATGTATGGAATATTAGTTTATTACGATCGCTAAATGAGTTAATTTAATGTTTGAAGTCCGAGTTTTTGACCTTGCTGCTTTTCGACTTTATTTAATTATCAGATGCCTGTGCATATAAAAGCTATGACACAACGTTGACATTAATATTACTGATGTAAATATTTCCTTAATTGCAAAGCTTGTGTACGTACAAATTGGAAACATTCCATGGGCTCATAAATAAATTTGGGATACATTTCCGTTTGATCGACTTTTTATCATAGCTTCCGGGATTAACCTTGCCCTTCAGTAAAGTCTAGTTTCCTCCAAAACTTGTATGATCGACTAGGGCAACGGCCCCAGTATTCGACTACTTAGGAAAGAAAGAACTATGACATGTTCGTTTTATTGGCATTTGCTAATATTTGTTTTTCTTCGTACGTACGTACTGACAATGCTATTCATGAAATAGACCCAAGTTTTGTTCATGCAGTATACGCCGACTAGAGTAGGTTTGAGTGCCGCGTTGTACAGTATGCAGTATTCGACCAGATAACCCAGTAGTCGACCACTTTCTAATTAACTAATAAATCTAAATTTTGAAATTTATTTTATAGTAAATGCAACATATATCAAACAACTAAATCCAAAAATGTTTGATTTTAACAAATGTAACACATTTTCATGCATTTACGCACACACGCACATGTTGTATACACATCCACACACGCACACATACTTTCTGATAAACAGTGTCTGTGGTTATATCTCAATTTACAGATAATGGTATTGGACTGAAAATCAAAGAAAATATAATTGTGTAAGTCCTGACAAACAGCACCCAAACACATATAAGTAGTACATTTGTGGTTCTTGGGAGGTTATTTTGGGAATGTATCCTTAAGCGTTTCTATTGGTCGAATGCTGGGGCAACCCTCTCTATCATATGTCATGATTTGATCACGTGTTCACGTGATCGAAATTATAATGACTGAGGTCACATTGCATTGCCAGCTCTGTTTGATCATAAATAAAAACATTATAGACATTTTCAAAGATTTCAAATGGATTAAAAGTATTTCAAATGTTGACGGAATGTTGGATGGTGTAATAGCATGCAATAAAAGCGGCCGACGTTCATATTATCACTATAGCTGATGAATATATACTTACGTTCATTCACATGGTTATCGTTTGTTGTTGCGTTTCCGGAAGAAAGAATGTTCACCCTATCGCGTATGTTCAAAATACTTTGGGAAACTCCATATACTATTCTGTTTAAACGAGTATGGTAATTAATTAAATACACTGGCCGAATACTGGGTACTGGCCGAATTCTAGGGTCACTGCCTTAAATCTTTTCTTAGTTAAACGTATCCTAATATTGTTTGTGCATTATGGTAAATATTTTTATTAATTAAGTGAGATAATACTGTAAAACTGATTACTGTAATATTAGTGCTTTTAGGAACAATATCCGTGTACGCTGAGAACCTGTTTACACATACTGGTTGCTAAGGTCAGACATATTGGTACACAATTTTTGTAAACAACAGTATTAAAATGCTGCTTTTGTAAGTACCTCAAAGGCTTTTTCATTAAAACTATTTTATACTGAAATTAGACCAAAAAAACGCAATTGTGTAATGATAGTCTCATGTTTATGCACATTAGAATGTGTGTGTATTATTAGTTTGAATTCCACATGTATTTGCAATGCACCATAGGTTTGTTGTGTGCCAGGTAAATAATGTCGTTTTTATAATATCCCCAAAGGCTTTATCATTAAAACTATTTTGTATTGGCATTAGACCACAAAACGAAATTGTGTAATGATGGTTTCATGTTATACACATTAGAAGGTTTTTGTATTATTAGCTTGAATTCCCATTATATTTGCTATGGGCCATAGCTTGGTTTTGTGGCTGGTACATAATGCAGCTTTGATGAATATTATAAAGACTTTTTCTGTGAAATTGTTTTACGCTAATTTTACATTGAAAAAGAAATTAAGAAATGATGGTTTTAGTTTTATGCACTTTGGAAATTTCCAGTATTGATTATTTTAATTTGGTAATGCGTTTGGTATGGGCTGAACTGACGTATTTATAAAAGTTGAAGTTTATCATGATTTAGAGTGTGCATTTACCAACTGTAAATTGCAAACGGAAGCTGGACCAAAAAGCAATTACTTTATTTGTTGAGCAATTGTGTCCATAAGGTAATTATTAAATGAAATTATATTTATTTTGTAAAGGTGGATCTCTTCCTAGGATGTCGTGATTTCTGATTGGCTGTTATGACGTCAGGTGGTACTTATGAAAAAGTATAAAAGGCTGACGTCAATGGACTTCAGCGTGCGTGCGCTACAACAGCTTGCTGTGAATGTACACGTAAAACCCTATGACCTGACCTAACCTTACTTTAACGGTTTTTCTATCGCTCGTTCGCGGTCTGTCAACAAATATTAAAAGCATGTTACAGTGTGCAACGTTTAAATTGACATTGGAATAATTTTAACTTATATTTTTAAAGTAAATGTTATTAACTTACCATCTCTATTTAATTAACTTAGTGTATCGAAGTAATATTTATAAGCAACTGCAAGCTGCAGTTTACATTTATTGGAGACAGAGTTCGCACTGGTTTAATATAACTGGAGCTGAAAGGAAGAGATCTACCTATGTGTTGGAAACTTACATGTCAACATTAACTTTATTTTCAGTTACTCATAATTTGTAAATAAATTTAAAATTCTGGGAACTGGAACACTTCGGCTTTGTCATCTGTGGATGTTATTTATATTCTCTGGACATTGTTGATATCCTTGGGACGTGGCCACAACAATATATATATATATATATATATATATATATATATATATATATATATATATATATATATATATATTAAGATACTGGAGCTTCTTTTGCTGTTCACTATATGACATGCTTACTTAGGCCTACAACAAAATACATAAAAATCAAGTTTGTTTTGTTTAAGAACACTAGAGAACATTGATTAATTGATCATCGGCTATTGGAGTAGAATAGAATAGAATAGATGTTTAACGACACCCCAGCATGAAAAACACATCGGCTTTTTGGTAATCATCATAGGAAAGTCGCTACATTTTTTTCTAATGCATCAAGGTATCCTTTATATGCGCTTTCCCACAGACAGGAAACCACATACCACGGTATTTGGCCACTTGTGGTGCACTGGTTGGAACGAGAAAAAAAAATCAGCTGAATGGATCCACCGAGGTGGTTTAAAATATATCAACTACTGTCCAAACGATCCAACCGAAGGAGACAATAGGTTTTGTATCCACCATTCTGTCTGTCTGTATGTCCGTCTGTCTCTGGGTATTTGTTTTTCCCGCAATTCGTCTGTATACATTGAGATAAAATTCCGGGTATAGCTTTATCATGGAATGTTGCAGTTCATGATTGACTTTCGCAGAGATTCACCCATTTTGTGAAACAGTAATGTCTCTTGAACGCAGGGGATATAAACTTTTGATTTCCGGACTTGATGTACTTACCTTATTTTTGACACCCAATGGCCGATCGTTATTTTTGTGCTGGGGTGTCTTAGACATTCATTCATTCATTCATTCATTCATGGCGATTGATGACCCTTGAACTTAAGATATTCCCGGTAGGGGACATGTACTGCTTTAGCAAATAATTCAAGAGGAGTGAGTATTATACATATAATAATAATTAGAGGAGTGCAAATTGTACGTATAATAATGACTGTGGAGTGTAAATCAAATGTTAAGCGGTTCTTGATAATTTCATTGGATGTTACTTTGATATCCGCGTTATCAGCGTAGAGGTGTTAATCTAATGCTAGGTTAATACTATCAACCGTCACGACGTAGTTGGTCAACTCGACGATTGTGTTTTAAGCGAGCACTCAGTCGACTGAGCTAAATCCAGCCCACTCACCCCAAGGATTCACATCTCAAGTGGAAGGCAAATTATGAGCGTGTAGCAGTTACGGCAGGAATCGACCATAAACATGGCCCGCAGTGTTTTGGCTACAGAAATCCACTTCAGGCTATCAGCTTCCCAAGGTCAGCAATCCGACGAGATACTAGATTTAGGTTTTCGCCTGTCATCTAAGATCACAGTCACAGCACCGTGCTCTAGCGAAATGTGTAAACATTTTATGTCCAGATTCAAAGAGTTTTCTATTACAATATAAAGCCTAGCGCGGGTCTGGCGATTACACATTGCAGATCCCGACGCTAGGGATCAGTACAATAATACAAATAATACAATACAATACAATACATACTTGCTCACTGGACAGGGTTATTCAGCTTTTGCACGGTGCTAGAAAAATATGTCTGAACCTAGGGCTAGATAAGTCTGTCCGACCCGAGGGCTAGACGACTTCTACATACGCGTGACGTCATAACTCATGTTTATGATGACTGACGTCATAACTCATGATTTTCAAAATTATGTTTGTCACTTCACGTTGTATCATTGTTTTAAAAATATTTAAACAAATTAATATTTTCAACTTCATATTTATTGGTATATTTATTCATATCTATGTCGTTGCATAAGGTGGACTATATTTTTTTCGCGTATGATTAAATGAGGTTGCAGTTAAAATGTATATAGTACAGTATGAAATGTCAGATATTTGGGGCTAGCTAGATTTTCGTGCCAAAATGGATTTTTTGGACTACTTGTGTTAATTAGGATATGCTGAATTCAAAAACGTTTGGTGCCATTTTATTCACGTGCATCTTCAGCCACCATTTTGGATTTCAAAATGGCCACCATTTTTATTATTTGGGGAAAATACCGTAACTTACTGACTACAGAGAACTTTTTTTTTTTTATGAAATTGCTAAATTTTTATGATAGGGAACATTCAGAAAATCATTATTCTTAATTATTTGTTATAAATATATATAATTGGTGGCCATTTTGAATAAATAATGGGCTTTATTTTGAAATTTTGAAAGCATGTTCTACTGCATTTTGCGTTCAATTATGTAACAAAAACGTATATTTTTTATGCTTTAGGTCTAAAAAGCTAATAGAAAACACCATCATGGACACCAGACGTTCTTCCTCTATGACGAAAAAGACTCTAGGCAAGTGCGTTATATGCTTAAATGTTGGAGCACCAACACCCTTAACGCTAAAACCATCTAGAGAGAGCCTGCAAAAGGTCAGAGACTATGCAAATAAACGTGCATCATTTGAGGAAACAAACCTTTCATCCCTCTTTGACAGGATAGTGAGTCTTACAGAAGAAGACTATTTTGAGTCAATATATCATAGTGGATGCTACAAAAACATTGTACATAATGAGAAGTTAAAAAGGGCTGAAAAGAGATTTATAGAAGGTTCGTCATCATCAAAGTCAGTAGTGCCTCCAAAAATAAGTCGCCCTTCAAGATCACATTCACCAGCATGTAGTACAGAGGTGATAGGGCATCGACTAAAACGATCAACAGGTGTTGAATACGTAAAGAAGTGTGTGTTTCAATGCCCCAAATCAAGCAGTGGTGAGCTCCATCGAGCCGAAAGCGAGCAATGGGAAGCAGGTTCATATTCATTAAATCAAACACGCCAGAAGAAAAGGTTAGAATAGCTTTAGCCCATGTAAACCAGCCTTCTGACTGTGCTGCGTTTGATTTAATGTATCACAGAAATTGTTTCAGAGACCAAGAACGAAAAAATACAGCAAGCCATATCAAATTGTGATATACAGTCGAGGTCGAACATCGGTCAATATATCGCTGATGTTGATATCTTGCATGCAGTCAAGTGCTCTTTGATTGCAGGATCTGTTATAACAATGAATGAATGAAGAATATGTCTCTTTACTGACCCAAAACGATGTGGATCCTGGTTCTAGTCATCATAAAAAACATCTGAAAGGTATCATACTTGAAAGCATCGAAGATGCTGCATTTGTTAAATCGCATCGAGCATATGAAAGTGAGCAAGTAGTAAGTCAAGACATACTTGGAGTGACTTCGAGAGCACCAAAATGATGAAGATGATGTCAAATGTATTGCAAATGCATCTGCCATATTGAGAAAAGAGCTTACAACAAACGAACAGTGGAAGTTTACAGGATCCGGATCGTGATTGGAATTTCAATCTCCACCAATGCTGGCCTCCTTCCTCAGATGGCTCCTCTTTGGAACCAAAATCAAAGATGTGAAAGGAAAACGCGATGAAGCTTCATAAATGTCAGTAAATCGTGTGACACAACAGATTCTGCATAATTTCGAAACAGACCGACAGACCTCTTACCAACCCGTATGAGACACTGGATTCAGAAACCGAATTGAAACACCACTGTCGATTGGATTGGCACTCACGATTCACAAGAAAACTAGATGTAAGGTTCGTGTGAATGTTCTTTCCCAACTGCAGTGTCACGGGGATCCTATAATACCCGTAACTGGATGAAACACGATTACCCAAATATCTCTCCTAACTGTATATCTATTAGATCTCTCTGTATCGGGCAGTATATACCTGCGTGGCTCGTCTCTAGGTATGAACAGAGATAAGATCTTATATAAAGTATATATAATATAGCACGTTTAGCTCACTAGAAAACACAACAAAAACACAATACACTTAGGAATCTGTATTAATCTACGCTGACAAATGTACTGCCGCAGTAGTTAATTAACAACAACAAATAGTAACAACCCAGAACTGATCACTTAATTAGTTAATCACTAGGTGTCTAGTTTATACAATATTCTAATCACTTCACCATGACACAACACCCGCACGTGTGATAATTGAGAAATGCTTCCAGGGGAACTTAATTAATAAAGGAATTACAACTCTATTCCTAACTGGTTAATTTTTAATTAACCCTTATCTACTCATTCAGTAACCTTGTAATACAGAATTAATACTGGTACCTATCACAATAAAGACAATCACCTACAGTTTACCTAGGTCCTCTAGGATGACTGGTTAAGCTTTATATATATTAGAACAGTGAGCCTACAGTTTACTGCGTCAGATTACCGGCAGCACCGTCTAAATAATATTGGTATAATGCAGTATTAAAATATTTAAAGTCACATCAATCACATCAAGGTTATACAACAGAGCAGAAATAATATTTACCAAGTCCAAACAGACGCGTTCCCTGGAAGCCTTCCAATATGTTTCTCCCTGATATCTCTAAAACCCTAGCTATTTATCATAAACCCCGAATATCGCCTGGGGGTATCAAGTGATATTTCCACAGCGACCAAGCCGGCATATTTTTCTTAGATGGTCAGACTTGCTGACGCCTGGTCGCCAAAATCACGGTCGTAAAAACCGCACTCGCGGAGGTATTACGTAACTACTGGCCAAATGGCCTCCGCATCTGGTATGGGTGTGTATTGGAAAGAGCACGACCACTGTCGCGCAGAGGTACTACGTAACAAAGTGCCCACCTGGGCTTAAGCGCATATTGGAACTGCACACGGCCCTCTAAAACAATTAATATCGCCACAGGTGAAAACAAAATTAAGAGCATGTTCCGGCACATGCAGATTGGAGCTAGTTACGCCAATGTTATCAACATAGAAAAGTGTATTGCTTGTGGAGTTGCTGACCGAATGAAGACAACTGGGGGATTTTGTTTGCCGTCCTTTCTTATGAAAGGAAAGTCTGTTTACTTTGCCGCAGATAATATTGACTTCCTAGAGAACACTGCGGATGGTCAAAACACTCTCCATGGTACGATGCTGGTAATCAATCAGAACCAGGACAACGATGATGCTACACGTGTCCCAGCTAATGAACCTCTCCGTATCCCTGATGAAATTGTCCCTGTGGACATTAACACAAACTTCAGAAATCCCCCATCGGTTGAAGCCAAACCAATAACAGTGGACAAGTTTGAATTTCACTTCTATGATCCCGTTGTCAGAAACTATGAGACATATGACAGGGCTTGGTTTATGGCATGCTTTGCCCAGAGACCGGAGTCCAGTCACTGGTAATGTTAATCCTGAAGAACAATCTGCAGTTCTAGGTGACTCTGAGCAGCATGCAACACAATCGTCTGCTAACATCGTGAAAACAGACATCATGCTAACTTGGGCAGCTATAAACGCCTTATTGATGCAGTCACAACAACAAGAAGACCAACCAAAGACACAGAGTGCAATTGTTGCCCCTTTGTTAAGGAGATCTCCAACTGATTATAGTGCTCTCTATACAGTATTGTCTTACTCAAGGGATATCAGCTTTTGTTGTAGGTCCCCATCACCAAACTGTAGTAACACTTGATCTTGACCTGTATGAGAGGGCAATTAAACTGCAATCTTCAACAGGGAATAACAACTGGCTTTTGAGAGTGGGTGAGCTTCATGCTTGTTTTGCGTCACTTCATGCTATAGGAAAGTATATTGAAGGCAGTAGTCTTGATTCCATCAGCATTGAAGCTGGTCTTTATTCACCGTCGACAATCCGCCAAATCTTCACTGGAAAGTGGTTTAAGCGTGGTGTAGAGTACCATATCACCAATATAATGGCCTGCTATGACCTGCTCTTTGCAGCATTTTCACAGCAAGAACACTTGGAAACAATGGTCCTGAAATGCCAGGAACTCCGCAAAAAACATCATACGAGACAAGGCGACATTACTGATATCTTTGAAGAAGTATCTGCAATCTTCACAGACCAGTTTAATGCCACACTTGACCAAGACCTTGGAGAGATAGCACAATTTCTCAGGAGTTATATGAAGCAGGTGGAGAGTTTACTTCACCTGATTCGAGCGAGCAGACAGGGAGAGTGTGAGCTTCATCTTGGTGCTCTTGAGGAGCAAGTGAAGTATTACTTTGCTCATGATCTCTACAAATATGCTCGGCTTGTGCCAGTCTATCTTGCCCAAATGCAGTTCTTGAAGAACACTGATCAAGAAACCTGGAAAGCTCTGAAAAGTGGGGATTTCATGGTGACTAAATCAGGCATCCCATTCACAAATCTGTTCGTGGATCAAACATTGGAACAACTTATCAGAGAACTCAAGGTAGCAGGAGGAATTACTGGAATTTCACAAAATGAAGATGCACTCGGTAAATTCTTCTTGATTGCTCCTGAGCTAATCAGTCTCATTCAAGAATTCCAAGATGGTTATTGCACCGACGGTGACCATGCAACAACCAAGGAGCATTATCAACTAAGTGGTTCAATATAAGTTCGCATGTTCAACAATTCAGCCATAATCAAGGAGGGCATTGTCAAACGCTGTGGTGGAAACCCCTTCTTGTATAAGGCCACGAAGCTTATGAACATAGCATCTAATATGGAGGTTCCAGAAACTGCCAAAGAAGACATTCTCCTCAGAGATGACAAGGGTACAAAGACATATGTAGAGTTTGTGTCAGAGAGATTAGTTGCATCTACAGCCGAGAAGTCAATTTTGGATCCGATGAAAAAAATGAAGCTGAAGACATTCAGTACGTGTCAGAAAAAGACAAGTTGCAAAGTCGGTAATAAACTGGTCAAGTTAAGAGAAGATCGACAACTTTTGGCAAGGTTTCTTGTAGTTCAGCAATCACGCCCTAGTATGATACAGTCTCTAAGTGAGTCAGTTGGAAAATACGAGTTTTCTGTTATCCCCAGGTCACTCTTCTCCTCAGATGGTCTACTTCTCATCCCAACTGACAAGAGTGACTTTGTCCACGCTATTGAAGAGTACAAAATGGAACCTTCAAGTGAATTTGGAGGGGATCTAGTTATAACCGATGCATCAAGCAGAGTGGAGGGCCGATACAATGTGTGCATTATTGATGCACTGGCAATTGTTGAAGCCATCAAAAAAGGTCCATCGATGGTAAATTGCTCCGATTTTGCACAAGCCTTTGTTCGAAGCATCCGTAAAATTATTTCTGGGTATAAAGAAGGAAGAGTTATCTTTGACAGATATATTGACAACTCACTGAAAGCTCAGACACGTGGCAAAAGGTCTACTGGTGTTGACCCAGTCAAGTTTGACATCAAGGACTCAACTAATATTAAATTAGTACCACTCAAAATAATGCTGTCTCACATTGACACAAAGTCTCAACGAACACAGTACTTGGAGAAAGCTCTACTTCATGAATATTCAGATAGAGCAAGAACTTAGTTGTCGTCTATGGAACCTCAGCGCATTCCAACAAACCAGACGTCTTTGATCCCAATATTGGTGAGCACTCACACGAGGACGCAGATACCTTGATCCCAATGCATGTGCTTGATGCATCCAAGACTGACGGAAACATCCGGGATATAGATGTGTATTCGCCAGATTCAGATGTCTTCATTTTCTTAATGGACTTGTTTTCAACTTACAACATTCCAGGAAAGCTTCATTTCATCACTGGAACAGGGAAGGCGAAACGGACAATTGACATACGGGCAAGATGTTTAACAATTGGAAGCGAGAAATGTAAAGGACTACTAGGCCTTCATGCTTTTACTGGTGCTGATTGGGGAGGAAAGTTTGCTGGTATATCCAAGAGTAGGTGGATAAAGCATTATCTAAGCCTTGGATCCAGTTCTGAAGTAGTTGGCATTTTCCGGCAATTTGGTGAGGATGGTTTCGACTTGGACAGCATGTCAAATGAGCTTGAAAGCTTTGTGTCTGCAGTATATGCCAAGAACAGTAAATGCAGCACAGTAAAGGAACTGAGATGGGAACTGTTCAAATCCAAAAACCTTCAAGCTGAAAAGTTGCCACCAACTCTTGGAGCACTCAAACCACACATTCAGAGAGCCAATCTCATATCGCTAATCGGTAAAGGGTACAAACAGCCACTGGATGGGAGAAAACGTCAGATGGGACAATTTCCCCTAAGAAATGCCTCGAGCTACCTGCACCTCAGACAGTTGTTGAACTTGTCAACTGTGGGTGCCGTGGCAAATGTGCCAGTAACTGCTTCTGCTGGAAAAATAAGTTGCCATGTACAGCACTTTGCAAATGTACTGACTGTGGTAACACAGTGGATCACAATATGACAAGTCAGGAAGACATTGACTAGGTGACCAGTAGGCCCTGGCTTAAAAGCTTATTGATTGGAATTGGAATATTCTGATCAAACCTTGATTCATGTACTGAAAAGATAACTCAAAATTTATAAACTGTGTATGTTAAGTTTATAGATATTATAGTACGATTTAATATGTATTACAGCTACATGTTTGTGACCTACACTGTTAAAATGCTTGCTTCAAATTTAACAAAAACTTATTACAATATGAACCCACTAACTGTTTGTATAAATTAATGTTAAACAATTTGTGTAAATTTTAACTTCTTTTAAAATTAGCGCAACTTGTTTTAACATTATTTTTTACAGACAGATGTTGGGTTCATATAGTAAATAGTTTTGGTTAAATTTTAATCAACCTTCTTAACAGTGTAGATACTTCAAATGATCATTCTATGATGAGGCTTCTCTACATCAAAATAATTTGGAAAACAACAATGGTTTTAGGCACGCATACATCATACCCGAAAAATAAAATCCAAAATGACCGCCATTATGAATTTAAAAATGGCGGTCATTTTGAATTTTCCAAATGTCCATTCTATGGTGAGGCTCCTCTACATCAAAATTGATCAAAAGAATTTGAAAAAATGGCCGCCATTTTAAAATTCAAAATGGCGGCTGAAGATGTGGTTGAAAAAAATGGCACCCAACGTTTTTTAAATCAGCACACCAAAATTAATAAAGTAAGACAATAAAATCCATTTTGGCACAAAAATCTAGCTGGAATGCACATGAAACCGTACTAATACGAATCGTTCTACAATAAACGGACCGTAGCTTACAAAATTAATGTTTTGTTACTGTAATTAAATGTGCAAGAAAAAGAATTAGTCACCGATGTGAGGTATAGATAAGGCAATTCCAACCCTCGGGACAAAATGTTTAGGTAAGGGTCTCGGTAAACCTCGGCCCTCAGAAAAAACAGTTTGTCCCTCGGGTTGGAATAGCCTTATCTATACCTCACAACGGTAATAGTTTCTATTCATACAATACAGCAATACAATGCAATGTAATACAATAAAATACACAATGCAATGCAATACAATGCAATATAATATGATACAATATAATTTTTTATTACATACCTATTGCAATCTGGACCGGAACCTTTAAATGGGGAATTCCCTTTTTCTTTTTACTGCAGTTACTGCTTTTATTTACTTACGTCATATATGATTTACAAATGACGTCATATCGTATTTGAAACATTGCATAAGGCTGCCACAGAGTATGAGTCTTAACGTTAAATGAATCCATGAAAGGAGTTTTGATCATAAATTTAACAAAATGTTGCTATCACTCGTTTATTTTTCAAAAGAACATATATTCTTGCGCAAAATAAAGTCGTGCAATAAATAGGAAGCGAAAACAACGTATGCGAAGTTCCGTATATGTATTGCAGCCATTGTATGAGTACACTGGCTAAGGGGATCACCAAAGAAAACAAAACGACCCCACTCAGGTGACAAATGGGCGAAATCGCCAGTTCGGTCAGGTCGACTGCGATCTGTGTCCGATGCATTGCAGAAGTTCAACCTATTGGACTCTTTATGACGAGGGGCGAGACGTAGCCCAGTGGTAAAACGCTCGCTTGGGATCGATCCCCGTCGGTGGACCCACTGGGCTGTTTCTCGCTCCAGCCAGTGGACCACGACTGGTATATCAAAGACCGTGGCATGTTCTATCCTGTCTATTGGATAGTGCATATAAACTATCCCTTGCTGCTAATCAAAACTAGTAGTCCGGTTTCCATTGTACATATACTACATGATTTCATGGGTGGAAATTGGTCATAATATCTCCATTTATTCATTAAAAATACACTGGCTAATGCAAATCTAATGTTCACTCTTGAACAAAGTAGATATAGGGTCATTTCCAGGACTTGTATTTTTCACTCAAATTGACATCTCGTGTGCTTAAAACGTGTTCAGTTATTATTGGACATTTCAATGTTAACGATATCTATTTGTTTCACTCGTTACTGCTATTAGTCTGCTTTTTCAGTTTGTTTTATTTAACGACGCCACTAGAGCACATTGATTTTTTATCTTATCATCGGCTATTGGACGTCAAACATATGACTCTGCCACATAGGCTACTCTTTTACGACAGGCAGCAAGGGGTCTTTTATTTGCGCTTCCCACAGGCAGGATATCACAAACCATGGCCTTTGTTGAACTAGTTATGGATCACTGGTCGGTGCAAGTGGTTAACACCTACCCATTGAGCCTTGCGGAGCACTCACACAGGGTTTGGAGTCGGTATCTGGATTAAAAATCCCATGCCTCGACTGGGATCCGATCCCAGTACCTACCAGCCTGTAGACCGATGGCCTAACCACGACGCCACCGAGACCAGTTTGTACAAAGATACAGAAGGGCATTAAGAACCATCGCACAATATGACTGCGTTAACATACTTATGATTACTATGATGATGATGATGATGATTATTATTATTATCATCATCATCAACATCATCATCATAATCATTAGTATTATCATCATCATCATCATCATCATCATCACTGTTACCATTATTACTATTATTATTATACCGGCCTCGGTTCGCAGCTCGCAGTTCGCAGCTCGGTACCAGTTCCCAACCAAAGCAAATTTTAACGACTAAGTGATGTAAGACCACTACACCCTCTTATTTCTCATTAACCACTAACAACTAACCCACTGTCTCGGACAGACAGCCCAGATAGCTGAGGAGTATGCCCAGGACAACGTGCTTGAACCTTAATTGGATATAAGCACGAAAATAAGTTGAAATGAAATGAAATTATGATGATGATGATGATGACGACGATGATGATGATGACGACGACGACGATGATGATGGTGATGACGACGACGACGACGACAATGATGATGACGATGATGATGATGATGACGACGACGACGACGATGATGACGATGATGATGACGACGACGACAACGATTATGATGATGACGACGACGACGACGACGACGATGATGATGATGATGATGATTATTATGATTATTAATATTATTCTCCTTGTCAAGCAATATATTCACTTCATTTTCATAATTTTCGTGATTTTATTTAATTACAAGTCAAGCACGCTGTCCTGGGCACACGTAGCTCGGTGGTACAGCGCTCGCATGATGCGCGATGGATCTAAGATCGATTCCCGTCGGTGGGCCCATTGAGCTATTTCTCTTTCCTGCCAGTACTCTACAACTGGTGTAGCAAAGGCCGTGGTATGTACTATCCTGTATATGCATATAAAAGATCCCTTGCCGCTAATCAAAAAGAGTTGCTCATGAAGTGGCGACAGCGGGTTTCATCTCAATACCTGTGTGATCCTTATCCATATGTCCGACGCCATATCACCGTAAATAAAATGTGTTGAGTGCGTCGTTAAATAAAACATGTCCGTCCTTCTTTCTTTGACACATACCTCAATAATCTGAGTTGTCTGTCCAGGACACGTTAGAGGTAGTACTAAACAAAATAACTTCCGGCTGGGTCAAAGTTCGAGGTGCACCCATCTTTTGATGGAAGTTAATACCTATCCTATTCATTGGTGATACATGTGAGAGTGTATGCTGTAAAACCAATGGTATATGAGGGGTGGGTGGGGGTGTATTTCGGTTCAGGACTTCTAGAACAAATTAAAACAGCCACAACCAACAACAAAAAGATGAAAGTGAAATGTCTTCAAACATTTGGAAATTCTGACATATAGACTTACAGAGGAAACCCGCCACATTTTGTCTCGTCAGTAGCATGGGGTTGTTTATATGTATTTTGCCACAGCCAGGACAGCACATACCTCGACCTTATGAAAGGATATGATAGAGCAGTCCAGTCGCGGGAAACTGATAAGAGAACAAACAAAAAAGAAAACAAAAAACAATCAGAGAATGAGTTAGATCATAAAGACGATCACTGAACTGGATGTCACGATAAATTATAGCAGATTGTTAGCGAACGTCAGTGTCGCTTGCTTTCGCCGAATGTTGGTGAGATAGTGCATGTATGTGCAATTAGAGTAATGGCAGAGAGACAAGTGAAATATGTAGTCATTAATTTTGCAAAGTTTATAAGCTTCCCTAATTCTGAAGGACCCCCCCCCCCCCCCCCCCCCGTTATTCATGATCAAGACCGTATCTTTGCACAAGGCAGAGTCGAATGGGCAGTTTGGCAAGCTAGTGGTTGATTCCATGAATCTCTATCCAGTGCCTCGTCTGTAGGAGAACCGTGATTACTGAGGAGATCCTATACTGTTTAAAGCAGCCTTCGTGTACCTCGCAAAGAAGACTGCCACTCACAAGGTATTTTCCGAAATCAAAACTAACACAGGACATAGCTCATTTGAATAAATATAACTGTGCAGACATGCATAGATACATACACAGTGGTCGGCCTTGGTCTAGAAAAAAGTAGCCACATTGGTTTAAAAAATCGCCACTTTCAGAATTTTGTAGCCACTTTAAGAAAAGAATTCCCTCGTTGATTTTACATAACAATCAATAAAAACATGTCTTTTTATACTTTTATATGTATTACATCAAACACATGGCAGATATATAAACATTTCAAGCACATTCATATAAAAACTATTACCTTTTAATATATCAATTAATAAAGCTTTTTTTTTTTTTTTTTTAAATGTGTGTATCCAAGAGCCTGTCGTTTTTTTTTTCAAATACATTCATCATCCATAGGTCCACATAAAATCCTAGGTATAGATTCTTTCAAGCTACATATTAGTGGGGAAGGGGGCATTCGAAAAAAAAAGAGAGACATTAATTGCATCCAAAAATAACTAGGGTCGGCTCTTTTTTCTAGGTAAGGTCGGGTTTTATTTTTAGGCCTAAAACAAAACATGTCATTCAATAGTTTAAATTGTATTATATCAAATACATGGCACACTGATCTTAAAACAATAATACTGTTTTAAATCGTCGTAACCAGCTGCGTTTGTAGGAATTTTAGCAGTGCGGTGGGTATGTCTAGACTGGCGACCTCGGAAAATATATTTAGAAAAAGGAAAATATGCTTGAGCATGGAGGGGCTTCGAACCCCCAAACTCTCCCAAAATTAGCACTGCAGCCAGGTCGGTTCCGATGTAAACGAGAGAGGAGGCTATCTGGTTTGGAATGTTTCTGGTTAGGAGAATTAAGCTAATTTTAAAAACATTTTTGCCATCAGGTTAAACAGTTTAGGTGATTTGGACGGTAATTTTGAACGGTTCGGCCGAAATATAATAGTTGGATTTGTTTGGTAAATTTACCCCCAATGACTACCAATAATAAGATTTACTACGAATACTATTTTGTATTCAGAATTGTACAAAGGGTTATATCGCATTGTGTTCCATGTAGGTCAACAGTAAGATGACATATTCGTCAAGCCTGATTGTTGATTCTTTTGTTTTGCCATGAACGTGGATAAGAAAGACGAACACTATCAAATGGAACTCGACATAATCTGATGTCAAGCGCTCTGGCAATATGTACTGTGCTGAGGTGTCTCATGCTGGATTACGTTTATATAACAATGAACAGACATCTACATGTAGCAATAAACAAAGAACAATAAAACGAATTCATGCATTATTTGTCCAATCAGAGATTCGCTAACGTGGCCAGACAGATCAGAAGATTAGATAATGGTTGATGTTATTCTTTGTTACTGGATATCTAAAGCTGAACTCGTATTTTTTTTTTTTTTTTTTTTTTTTAAACAATCGCAACAGGCATTCGCCAAAATTGATTGGTTTGTCTTCCACTTTATATTATCATCACAATTGGCGATTTTGGCGACTGACAGGCCAAGCACCGCGCGCGCGTGTGTGTGTGCGTGCGTCCGTGCGTGTGTGTATATATGTACAGAGAGAGAGAGAGAGAGAGAGAGAGAGAGAGAGAGAGAGAGAGAGAGAGAGAGAGAGAGAGAGGTGGGGGGGGGGGGGGGGGGGGGACTTATTACGAGTGTTTTATAAGTCATCATATTATGTCAGTCTGAAGTACCTTTTATTAGCGTTTACCGTGGTGTGGTGGAAAGGGGACAAGATAAACAGAATATAATATTATAAAAGCCTATACAAGTTAAACATGAAATATAATTTGGTTGAGTGAATTCGTGAGTGTGTGTGTGTGTGTGTGTGTGTGTGTGTGTGTGTGTGTTTGTTTTGTTTTTATTTCTTTGAATCTACAACTACATAAATAAAATGTTGTTAACAGCAAACAAAGATTGATATTCTCAACGTGTTGCTATACAAAAACTGATAATACGTTAATCTTGTTGTACCTTAGTACTTATATATGCACATCAATCAAAAAAATGTCATCGTGTTACAATGAGCGTCTTAGCTGAAACAGGTGGAGATAACTCTATTCCAGATGGCGCGACGATCGACAGGGTCCCAGAAAGCTGGTTTGTCTCTGACTGGCTTCAGGTTATAAGCGACCAACTGAATGACTTGAAATTACGTATCAGTTTGTTTTAACAGTAAAGTAATATTTTAAATATCAGAATGTGTTTTGTTGCATTTTTCTTATTGTTTATCTAATTGGGAAAAGTACATAAACAAATTTTGGGTGGCAAAGTTGAGTTTTTATGCGGCAAAGTGTACCCATGCACACGTTTTTATACAGTATCAACACGAACGCACTGAGTATTATACAAAATATATATTTATTACCTTTAATGTTAATGTCTTTTCCACCATATCTAAGTATATAAAATACTAGACCGCCCTGTGTAGGAACGTCCTGTATAGAGCCGTCATCACTATATATATTTTTGTTTTGTTTAATACTACACACCCACACGTTATACCATCGACGTCCCAAACTGCGTTCACCTAACAACAAAAACACGAATACGATATTTACGGAAATATTATTCTACATTTTTCAGCTACGATACGTGTAACAAAATAGATTTTAATCATTTAACGTAAAATAATCAACAATTTGGATGTAAAACAAATCCATTCTAGTAAACAAAAGTGAAACACCCTACAGTAAACAGGAAAAAGTGCGACGTTTCTAACTGCGTTCAGGCGCATGCGTTTGCAAAAAGTATCGTAATGCGCATGTGCAGTTTATCATTTTCCATTTTTAAGACAACTACATGAAAAAATATATGTTTCTTAATTAGGTACAGTTGCCGAACACTTAATTTATTCAATTGTTTTAAAGGAAAAATGTCCGCGTTTTATCAACACATCGCTCACACTTGATGTCAATACTGACAGGCATTATGTCCATACCTGCGCATATTTTGTAAAAAAAATAAAAAAATTAATGAATTGATTCTAAATTAACAAAATTTATATACTCAAAATTATTTACAACTGTTATGAATGGATTATGAATACTATTCACTACAATAGAGGCACAAAAATGTAGCATACCTTTTGCAGATCGAATATAATAATTGAAAACAAATTCTAACAACAGAGGTCCTAAAAATCATAAACATTAAATTTTTTGGCCTTGTTGATCTGGCACGTGTGAGGTCATGTGACACGCACCGAATGTTAATTCATCTTTCTCCATTTTAAGTCAATTTCTACGAGTCATGTGGACCCCATATCGGTAATTTTAAGGAATAAACAAAAACGACTTAGTAAAATTAATGGTTTTAGGGGTTTGTAAAGTTTTGTATTTAGATACTTACTTTTCTTAACTTTATTGTTTATAAAAATATTCCTGAACTGTGAAGAAAAACCGTATACATGAACGACATGCCGATGACAACAAATCGGATGTTGATTGCGCGAACCGTGCACGAGAAAACAAAGTGAACGGAATTTGAAGCATAACGCAGTTAGGGACGTTGACGATATAAAAAAAAAAAATCCCGGCTTTTCATATATATTTTATTGATTATTATCCACAATATACATATATTTTCTTTATTATTACTGACTTTCCCCCTCATATCTCAGTACACGTGTAGACAAACGTCAACTGGTAACCATTCACTGCAGTGTATACTATAGACCGCCATGTGCAGAACCGTGCTGTGTAGGAACGTCATCACTATATATATTTTTTAATACTCGCACATGCACATGTTAAATATATATTCTTTTTTTCCCGAGTATTATCCAAAATATACATATATTTTCTTTATATACAAAATATATATTTATTCCCTTTACTGTTAATGTGTTTTCCACCATATCTAAGTATATAAAATACTAGACCGCCCTGTGTAGGAACGTACTGTACAGAGCCGTCATCATTATATATATTTTTAATACTATTATCCACAATATACATATATTTTCTTTATTATTATTCACTGCAGCGTATACTATAGACCGTCCTGTACAGAGCCGATAAGGTTTCGGTCCCTTATGATCGTGATATAACAAAGAATGACAAAGCAATGAAAAAATACAGCTATTGTCCTAGTTTGTTGGACCCTGACGAGTGACGCGCCACCTGTTTTATTATCTCCCCTGTTCTGAGCTAAGACCCCCATTATATTGATTGTTGTATGTATACATATATCCTAATAAGACAAAGACAACGGCCTGAGTGTAAATCAAGTTCGGGTCAGTTCAGGTATTGTGAGATATGGCTGTGTTGGAAGCAACACAAAACAGATTTAAGCAACACCAAATGGATTGAACATAACAGACGGAGACACGTTACTTTGACAACACATTCACAACAATATATTTTAATTGACTCACCTATTAATGCGTAGACGTGTGATTAATATTTTATGTGCATAACTATAAAACTGATTGGTTTTGCTACGTTTATGTGTGTCAGTGTATTGGGTTAATATAACTTGTCATTTGTGAATCTTTAGCAAGGTAGTGAAGACGAACCGTCGAGATGGCATTCATTCGGTTTTGTGATACTTTAAATTTCAATGCTAAACTCTTTTTAATATTAATTTTATTAACTGTTACAAGTAACCCGTGCTGAGCAAATTTACAACTGGAGACTATTTGAAAAAAAACCTACATGATGTAATTTGTCGCCAGTGTGGGTGATGTTAACAATATAGGCCAAGTGTGTTTCTGAAACTATTTTAACTCGATAACAGATCAGACAACTGCAAATTGAAAATGGCAAAACCGCAAAACGTTATTGTTGATGTAATGTTGGTTTTCTTGATGATTACATTTATTCAAGTCAGTGGCACTGTACGCTCATGTACAAGGCTGGACAATTTCCAATTTCTTCGAAGGAATACACAAATAAATAACATAGGCATAGACATCCTAGAACATACCGGACTCGTGCAATGTGCGGCCGAGTGTAAGCTCCGTAAAAAGTGCAGATCATTCAGCTTTCAGCATTCCAGTGGAGATTGTAAACTTTATGGAATTACAATCGAAGAGGCTGGAAACGCTGTTGTTCCTCAGGCTGGAACTCACGCCAGCAATATAGACGACTGGCCTTCGGTGAGTATCGCACTTAATATGATAATTAAAAGTCTCGCTTAAGCCCGTAACAAATTGTGTTTTGCACAGGAATATACCTAAAACAAATTAGTTGTATTTAACCTTACGAATATCGATAAAATGTTACCATTTTCAATTTCATATTATGTTAACTATTTCATATGTATCTCGTTCCAACCAGTGAACCACAAATGAGCAAAGGCTGTGGTATGTGTTTTCCTGTCTGTAGGAAAGTACATATAAAAGATCCCTTACTGCATTAGGAAAAATATAGCGGGTTTCCTCTGCTGACTACGTGTCAGAATTACCAAATGTTTGACATTCAAAAGTCGATAATTAATTAATCAATGTGCTCCAGTCGTGTTGTTAACACCGAACACACAACGTCATAAACAAGATAGTCATTGTTCCGCTATTGACATTCATAAACTAGGATGTGTTTTAATTATTCTTGTTTTACTGATGGGTTTTTTTTTGGTTTGTTTTAGGGTTTTTTCTTTGTTTTCTTTGTTTACTTGTTCGTTTGCTGGTTGGTTGTTGCTTTGTTTCTTTGTTTGCTTCTTTTGTTTTGTCTTTCTTATTTGTTTTTGTTGCTGTTTTGTTTTTGTTTTGTTTTTGTTGTGGGGGTTTTCGGGGGTTGAGGTTTTGTTTGGGGGGTTTTGTTTGCTTGGTGGTGGGGGTGGGGGTGAGGGCTAATGAACTGATATATTGAAGTGTTATTTTGTTTTCGTTTCTTTTCTTTTTCGTTTATTATTATTATTATTATTATTATTATTATTATTATTATTATTATTATTTCTTTATTATTTTATTTTATTTTATTTTTATTATTTTTATTTTATTTTATTTCACAGAGAATAGCTGGCCCTTGTTCAGACCACTCTTGTTCAATCGACGATGTCTGTGAACCGACCAGTGGATACATAACGGAATGTGTCACCATATGTAAGTACAGTGGCGGTTACACACTTTTATAATTTATGAATCAATTATATCAGGTGTTCGCGAAAGGCTTCATCTAAAACATGAGTACTGCCACCACAGCTGTTAAGTCATCCGTCACTTCATCTAAAACATGAGTACTGCCACCACGGCTGTTAATTCCGTCACTTCATCTAAAACATGAGTACTGCCACCACAGCTGTCAAGTCATCCGTCACTTCGTCTAAAACATGAGTACTGCCACCACGGCTGTCAAGTCCGTCACTTCATCTAAAACATGAGTACTGCCACCACGGCTGTCAAGTCCGTCACTTCGTCTAAAACATGACTACTGCCACCACAGCTGTTAAGTCCGTCACTTCATCGAAAAAGGTGAAAAAATGTGCAAGAGTTTCAACAAAGAAATGGAAAATAATATTTAATTTGTTTTATTTATTTATTTAATTGTTAGGTTTGACCACTCTGTTACAAGAAGTGTAGAGCAGACATCTGCACATACATATGAAATATGGAGACCAATCATAATATATATTCATACTAACCACATGCCTTGAATTAACTATTACAGAATACTTCGCGAATAATAAGTGCTTCACAAATGAATTTACTTAAATTTCACTTCTGTGTATGACATTCTGTATGTAATAAAATTATCATTTTTAATCTACTGGGATGACACCTGCAGTTTGGAGACAGATATTGTATCCTGAGATTCATATATATATATATATATATATATATATATATATATATATATATATATATATATATAATGAAATTCATCTTCCAATAGGCCATCACAATTATGACACTGTTTGGGCAAGTCACGTGTGCATCTATTTCTATGAGGGGCGGGACGCAGCCCAGTGGTAAAGGGCGGTCAGTATGGGATCGATCCACGTCGGTGGGCCCATTGGGCTATTTCTCGTTCCAGCCAGTGCACCACGACTGGTATATCAAAGGCCGTGGCATGTACTGTCCTGTCTGTGCATATAAAAGATATGTTGCTGTTAATCGAAAAGAGTAGCCCATAAGTGGCGACAGCCGGTTTTCTCTCTCAATATCTGTGTGGTCCTTAACCATATGTCTGACGCCATATAACTGAAAATAAAATGTGTTGAATGCGTCGTTAAATAAAACATTTCCTTCCTTCCTTCTATTTCTATGAGTGTTAATATTAGTATAGCCAAATCTAAATCTTGTGAGTGCATTTCTAAAATGATGTACATGTGTATATTCGAATCCAAATGTTTTTTCTAAAAGTATAGTTGATTTAAAATATCTATATATTTCATATCTCTCAATATTATTTATATTTGTTAACCATTCGTGTAAAGATATATATATATATATATATATATATATACAGTCGAACCTGTCTATGGCGGCCACTCGTGGGACATGACAAAAGTGGCCGCCATAGAGAGGTGGCCGCCGTATGCAGGTCATATATAAGTCCGAATTTTTAAAAACAATTACACGTATGTTGCAATAGAACTATTAAGGAGCCATATACATGTGCAAAAACGTAATTAAAAACAAGACAATAAATTATTATCTATATGAAATTTTATTAAGTGAAAAAGATAATATTTAACAAACAACAGAATAATGGAGCACTGTTCTGCGCATTAAAGTCACTGATTATCCTTTAATGTTCACTTGCTAAAGAAGTCACGTATCTTGCTTTGTTTGCACGTATTTTCAACTCGCATGTTTGACACACTTTCCTGAAGTTCCATCACAGAAGTTACGATATCACATTTACCGTGGAAGAGTCCAAATTCTTTTAACTTTCGAACATATTGTTCGGCCTCTGACAGAGAACACACGGTGGAAGTATCCACACTTTCTTCGTCACTGCTAACATCTTCTGATGATTAGGATGGCTCCAAGTTCTTCAGAAGTTCCGAAGTTGGTCTGGTCCAGTTCAAAGATCCTTCCTCACAGGTTGGAATACCGGCATCTGAGTCGGCCAACTCTTGAAATGTACAGTTGAACAGCTGCTTTGACTTGGCAAATATAACTAGAGGTAAGTCGTCGTCGTCATCGTCGTCGTCAGCGTCGACGTCACTGGTTGCACTAATAGCTACTTCAGAATCTTTGAACCCACATTTTGCGAAGCACTTCTGGATGGTGGATGCTTCCACGTGTTTCCATGCATTGTGGATCCAGTAGATGGCCTATGGGTTTTTTTTACGATTGCCGACATTTCTTTATAACTTGCACTAAAAAACAATTGTGGCCGCGATAGCAGGTTCATTTTCGCCTTTTTATGACAAAAGGGTGGCCGCTGGCCGCGTTGAGCAGGTGGTTGCCATATAGAGGTAAAATATATAGTAAAATTCATTGGGGGACCTCAGGGTGGCCGCCATGGACAGGTGGCCGCCATATGGAGGTGGCCGCGAAGGCAGGTTTGACTGTACATATATATATATATATATATATATATATATATATATATATATATATATATATATATATATATATATATATATATATATATATATTATGTTAGTTTAAGTTTTAAAGTTTTTAGAAATATTATAGCATCACAGATTCCTTGAAATAGCCATACATAGCCAAAGCCACTACGGCATAAACTATTTTCCATCTGACTTGCCCAATTATTTTTCACCTTGCTGTGATAATGGTTATAATGTAAAGGGGAGAACAACCAGTCTCAGAATGTTTACATAGCCTAGAAGAAGGCACTAGTAACTGTAACAGACGTGTCAATATTTAACAGCTGTGATAATGGTTATAATGTAAAGGGGAGAACAACCAGTCTCAGAATGTTTACATAGCCTAGAAGAAGGCACTAGTAACTGTAACATACGTGTCCAGTATTTAACAGCTGCGATAATGGTTATAATGTAAAGGGGAGAACAACCAGTCTCAGAATGTTTACATAGCCTAGAAGAAGGCACTAGTAACTGTAACAGACGTGTCCAGTATTTAACAGCTGTGATAATGGTTATAATGTAAAGGGGAGAACAACCAGTCTCAGAATGTTTACATAGCCTAGAAGAAGGCACTAGTAACTGTAACAGACGTGTCCAGTATTTAACAGCTGTGATAATGGTTATAATGTAAAGGGGAGAACAACCAGTCTCAGAATGTTTACATAGCCTAGAAGAAGGAACTAGTAACTGTAACAGACGTGTCCAGTATTTAATAGCTGTGATAATGGTTATAATGTAAAGGGGAGAACAACCAGTCTCAGAATGCGCCATTACATTTGGCGTTTGTGAGGGAACACATGAAAGGCATTTACATGCAAATAAATGTATCTTTTCAATTTCAGGAAGACTAGAAAGGCCCCATACTTCTGATGAGTATGTTAGCATAGGCATCATTTGACAGTCGAACAGTTTAAAAGTATTTTACTATTACATGAACTCAATTTATATAATGATCTTATAATTTGAATAACAACTCCTTTTGCTTTTGACAGTGTATGTCAAATTTCGATGTGGAATTCATACCGAGTTATTTATAACTATTTACAACTTTGATTTCAAGGTTTCCAGATTTCCATTTTTCTCTATGAAAAATGTACCCACCATTCCATTAGTTTTATTTATATTCATAGTTAGACAAAGTCTATCAGCAGATTTCTTCAAATTATTGATTTGCGTTTGTAGTCCACCAGGGGTAATTGATAACAAAACTATACCATGTACAAACAGGAGCAAAGATAACTCATTCAAGTTAGGTGTCCCGGATTGGGCCCCTGGCCTCAAGAGACCGAACCCGGGGTGGACATGCTCGAAGCCTTACTGGTATAGGAGCATGGGAAAGTCTTCACACACACACACACACACGCAAGTTAGGTAGAATGTGTACACCATATTTACCACCCTCTATTACTTCATTTGCCAATTCATTTATTTAAAAGAGGAAGGAAAGGCAGAGGGCGAAATTTTACGCCTCTGTGCATAAATAAATCTGTAAACGTATGTGAATTGTAATGGCAAAATACGCAAACATGGAATAGCATCAGTCATCATTTTAGTTAATGATTCAATGTATTTAGTAATTATGGTCTCGAAATGTCTACAACAAAACGTTAGGAATGATAACCAGTATATATGTGTTATGGGAATATCTGTTTGTATGTTGCATGGCAGCCAAAGCGCTGCGGTTACATTCATGATAGATAGAAGTACAATCAATCTCTGGGCATGGTTTCTAGTTTTGAATTATTAAACATTAATACTGAAACTCTAAAATATCAAGACAGTTTTTATTGCCGACACTAACAAACGTTCTGCATAGAAACATGTCGCGTCGCACGCATACGGTTAGGATACGGCAGTTGAAATCAATAATTTCTAAAATACTCGCTCGCATCACTCGCATCGTTCGAGTCCGGTTAGGATGGAGCTTAACTCCTGATCAGAGCCGTATGTCTGTCTGGACAATGACCACTGGTAGTTTTTGCATTAACTGGCTAGACCGGGTAAAACAACGGCCTCGGTGGCGTCATGGTTAAGCCATCGGAAAACAGGCTGGTATGTATAGGGTTCGCAGCCCGGTACTGACTCCCACCCAGAGCGAGTTTTAACAACTCAGTGGGTAGGCGTAATGCCACCACACCCTCTTCTCTCTCACTAACCATTAACAATTAGCAAGTAACCCAATATCCTGGACAGACAGCCCAGATAACTGGTGTGTGTGTGTGTGTGTGTGTGTGTGTGTGTGTGTGTGTGTGTGTGTGTGTGTGTGTCCAGGACACCGTGATTGAACCGTAATCGGATATAAGCACGGAAACAAGTCGAAATGAAATGTAACCAGGTAAAACATTCATTTAAACTTATTATCGTGCTTATATCAAATTAAGGTTCAAGCATGCTGTCTTGGGCACACACATCTCACCTATCTGGACTGTCTATCCAGGACAGTCGGTTACTTGTTAGTGATTGAAGCCTTAAGTCCGATGGCTTAACCACGACACCACCGAAGCCGGTCCAGGTAAAACATTTATTATTCTCTTAAGAATGTGCAGATGTACAGATGAATCAACAAGTTGATAATCAAACAAATGATCGTATAATACACTTTCTATTCCCTATATATTCTTCAAAAAATGTAGGGGAACCTGAAATATTAAAACGTACGTTTTGACCACAAACATCCTAGGAAAGAACGTCCAGGTCTGTTTATCAACACACCGAAACACATTCCATGGTTTGCACATGGATCACGTAGTTGCCCCGTACACGTCCTTGGGGTGTTATTCTCAATTTTGACAATTTCCAGGAAAGTCGATTAATCACTGTGGAACATTATTTTTGTCAATCGTTTTCATTCTGTTAATCATACAGTTTTTATTGTTTTGTTTTTAGTCATTTTTGTTGTTTGAATTTACGATTTAGTGATAAAACAATGTCAGCTTTCAAAATTCACTTCTGACCCCAATCGTCCTTCAAGATCTATGGTGGTCACAAAACCTACTGTAATACTGAACTACTGCTTGTAATGTTTGCCCAATTAATTCACTATAATCATATGACCATTCTACACAGCTAATATGCCTTACAATTGTGGCAATTATAAATTCTTATTAGAGTTCCCCTACTTTTTGTGAAGAATATATGATAGTGGCTATATTGAAAAACGCTCTGATAGTAACTCGGATTAAAGAGCTATACTATGTTGTATTTATGGTGTACACTTCGGTAACGAATTAGAACAAATTGTTAAATAACAATAGAAACATTTAGAATGTTATTTTAACTTACTTAAATCCAACGCAAGTAGACCAGAAATAATATTCAATAGATAATATTGCATCAGTGGCTGTTATATACCATGTATCTCACAACATGTTGTTTTAAAATGTATTTAATGATTTTGAATTTATAAAGTAAAAACGGTACAGGAAGATGAAAATGAAAATTATCTTACATTGTATGTTGAAATAGACAAATAATCATATACTGTAATTGGTGTTTATGTCCCATTTTCAGATCAATCAAACATTTATAATAATGTATTAACAGTGAAACTCATCTAAGTCGGACACCCTCGGGTCAAGTAAAATATTTGGTTTTAAGAGATATATGGCTTAGAGAGGTTCTCTTATGTACAGATATTTAAAAAGGGGCCACAAACATGTCCGGCATTGAGGGAATTCCGGTTTACAGAAGGTCCTGTTTTGAGATGTTTCACTAGAATGGAAAATTAAATTTAGTTGAGGATCAAATACTTGATTTGTACAATTATTATTACATTTATGTATATGTACTGTTCTCGCAGTACATATACTAAAATTGTATGTATTTATTTATTTATTTGTATTCATTTGCATTTATTTTTATTCATTTAAAAAAAAAAGGTATTTATTTATATTTATTTATTTATTTATATTTATTTATTTATTTGTTTCTATTTTTCTTACATTCTTTCTTTCTTTCTTTCTTTATCTATTTTTAGATTGTCCGTTTCCTCCAGTTGTTACAAACGCCACGGCTAACTTCACGACAAGCCACGAGACGACCAAAGTCGGAAGTCGTTTGTCGTACACGTGTGACGTCAACTTCCACCCAGTGGGTAACAGAACCTGTCTCCCAGACGGAACGTGGTCCAACTTCACATGTGAACCGGGTTAGTTTGCCCGCCATCATACTTCCTGCATACATGCTATTTTCTTGTTTAGATTATGCATTTCCAAACATTCTGAGGTTTTCCTGTCATCCTGGTGTTTGTAATACCACGAAATACATTTTCTAATACATCTAAAAGCTATTATCCCCTTTCAAGGTCATAGACTCCTGCGCCACATTATTCTAACTTTGTCCAGATGTGTTACAGACTTTAAGCATTGTGTTCCTTACACCGTGTATTGTTTAAAGTGTGTTTGTTTGGGGTTTTGGGGTGTTTTTTCTTTCTTTTCCTTTTCCTTTTTAAAGACACCACTAGAGCACATTGATTTATTAATCATTGGCTACTGGATGTGAAAGATTCGGTAATTCTGACAATCAGACATATATATATATATATTGTTTGAGAGGAAATTAAAATGTGTTCTGTTTAACGACACCACTAGAGCACCATTGATTTATTAATCATCAGCTACTGGATGTCAATCATATGGTCATTTTAACACAGTCATAGAGAGGAAATCCGACACAGTTTTTCATAGGTAGCAAGATATCTTTTATATGCATTATCCCACAGATAGGATAGGATATATAACGGACTTTGATATGCCAGTCGTGGTGCACTGGCTGGAACGAGAAATAGCCCAAATGGGACCACAGACCGCGCGTCTAGCGAGCTCATCGCCATTGGGCAACATCCCGACCCCGTGTATTGTATTATAAAATAATGTTTTAATGCAGAACAGTTTTACGACCATGATTCATGAGTGCATGTCATCACGACTATATGTATTCCAATGACCTCTGTCCGAATACAGTTTCCATTTAGTAAACTAGGAGAGGCAGTTCTTTTTTTTCAGTTTTCAGGGTGCAAGAAATATTAACAGCTTTTCCTGCATTCTCTCCAGCCTGAAATCTGAACGACAAAACCGTAATACGAGATCAGTAACATATCTCTGCAAACTGCCGAGTCGAATTTTCATTTTGCAAAACAGTGATTGATACCTTGAATCGTCTATATGAGGTCAGCAACTCCCAATGAGATCATTTACTGGATATTACATTATTATTTCACCGCCACAAACAGGTCGGGTGCGTCTAACACGTTTAGAGTCAAGACTCGAGACTCTAACAGAGTCTGAGGCACCAGTGTCATGATAGCTCCATACAGATTTCATGCCTGTGACGTCATTTGAATTTGAGTCTGGACTCTAAATGTTTCATAAGCATCGGCCTAGGACTGTCAATCCCAATACTAGGTGTTCGCGAAAGGTGGTCATATCCTGCCCCACCGGTGGCAGCCGTCACGAGTATGGCCATCACACTTGCCAAGTCTGTCACTTCATACAAAACGATGTAAAAAAATGTTTACTATTATTATTATTATTATTATTATTTATTAATCATCGGCTATTGTATGTCAAACATATGGCCATTTTAAAACAGTAATATATAGGAAACCCGTCACATTTATTTTCCATTAGTAGCAAGTGATCTTTTATGTGCATCATCCCACAGACAGGATAGCATATACCTCGACTTTGATATACCAGTCGTGGTGCAGTGGCGGAAACGATAAATAGTCCAATGGGCCTACAGACTGGGATCGATCCGACACCGATCGCGCATCTAGCGAGCTCTTTACCACTGTGCTACGTCCCGCCCCCGTGTATTGTATTGTAAAATCAATTTTTAATATAGAACAGTTTTATGACAGTGATTCATGAGTGCATGTCATCACAACTGTACTTATTCCAATGATCTATGTCCGGTTACAGTTTCGATTTAGTAAACTAGTCTGGGAGAGGCAGTTCTCTTTTTCAAGGTGCAAGAAGGATTAACAGCTTTTCCTGCATTCTCTCCAGCCTGAAATCTGAACGACAAAACCGTAATATGAGATTAGTATCATATCCCTGCAAACTGCGGAGTCGACTTGGCAAAACAATGGTTGATTCCATGAATCGTCTATATGAGGTTAGCAACTCCCAAGCAGATCGTTTACTGGAGATTTCATCCTTATTTTACCGCCACAAAGAGGCCTGTTGCTTCTAACACGTTTAAAGTCTAGACTCAAGACTCGCAGAGTCTGAGACACCAGTGTCATGACAACGGCAATATAAATTGCATGCGTGTGACGTCATTTGAGATTGAGTCTGGATTCTAAACGTTTTATAAGCACGGGCCCAGGACTGGCAGTGCCAGACTACTTAAATCACTGTCATAACAGTGATGATACCAGATGTTCGCGAATGATGGTCCTATCCTGTCCCACCGGTGGCAGCCGTCAGAAGTATGGCATGACAGCTGTCAAGTCTGTCACTTCATATAAAACGATGTAAACATTTATTTTTATTTTTGTGTGTGTGTGTGTGTGTGTGTGTGTGTGTGTGTGTGTGTAGCGTAAACTCTATTAACGTGCCTCTATCCAATTAAGGTTCAGGCACGTCTCTCCCACACCCAGTCTCTGGCTGTGTGTGTGTGTGTGTGTGTGTGTGTGTGTGTGTTATTATTATTATTGTTTTACTGTGGTTGAAACTTCGTGGTCACAGTGCTACAATTATTATCTTATTAACTATATATATTTGTAGATCCATGCCCAGTTCGAGACGGGTTCGTGTTGCTGGACAACCCCCAATTGTGCTTTAAGGTTTCCCAGGAAAAGAAAACTGCTTATGAAGCACGTGACATCTGCAACCGACTTGGGGCCAAGTTGATCGTTGTAGACACGGAGGTGAAAAATACGGCTGTCAGTGAATACATCAAGCAAAATATAGGTAATTTTATTTTAGTCACATAATACTAACTGACCAACTACAGTGGCGGATCCAGAAAATCCATTTGGGGGGGGTGGGGGGCGGGCAATGACTTGAGGCGGAATGATAAAGGAACTTTGGGGGAGGTTTGGAGGAAAATTGTAAAAATATATATAAAATAATATATAATAAAATTATAACTGGCCCCTGGCCCCCCCCACCCCCTAGATCCGCCTCTGAACTGTCACTACAAAGTTGACCAATTCGCCCTTATGACGACTTCTGTGACTGTCCAATTGCTACGGCCTGTTAGTTGTTAATGTTATCGCACCTGTCGCACGTTGGCAGTGTCCGAGTGTGTGTGTGTGGGGGGGGGGGGGGGGGGGGGGGTATTGCAACGTAGTTGTCGAGTTGGCCATCACGATCGTAAATAATGCATTATCTATCTACATACCAACATATCTACCTACCAACCTACCTACCTACCTATTTTATTTTAATTTGTCTTTCTGTCTATCTGTTGATCTATTTATGATTTGCTGTTTACTCATTTAGTTAGTGAGTTAGTTAGCTAGTTAGTTTGTTCTACCCACCACACATCCCTAGTTTATAATACAGAAACGCGCGCGCGCGTGTGTGTGTGTGTGGAGGGGGGGGGGGGTGCGACGGGCGCGTACCTGCGTACCAACCCCAATAATTATCAAAGGTCCATAATTTCTCTATCAAATGTAAATAACGTTACGTAAAAGTTTTGGGTATTTTTTGTTATTATTATTATTATTATTCTTCTTATTATTATTTAATGTTTTAAGGTTGTGTGTATCACGAGGAATTCGCACACCAACCTCCATTATAAATCCTACTTACGGGCTTGGTTCAACGTACCTTAAAGGAACATTCCTGAGTTTGTTGCACTTGTTTAAGATGTTATCGACTAACAAAGACTTTTGAACGATTGTAATTACATATCAAATATATTCGTCTGCATAAAAGATTAGTGGTTGTATATTAAACGTGTTTCTGATCGTTCTAATATTTGTACTAGGTTAAAAAAACAACAAAAAAACAACAAACAAAAAACTTTTTCGTACGTACGAAATTATTTGAAGACAAAATCCAGTTTGGGCTTCTTACAAATATTAAAACGACCAGACACACATTGATTATACATACACTGATATTATAAACCAGAAAATATATTTAATATGTAAGTTTAATCGTAGAAATATTTTATTATTCGGAAACATCTTACAATTCAGCAAACTCGGGAATGTCCCTTTAAATTAATTTGCTTGATTTTTCTTTCGATGTTCTTCAGGTTCAAACGTTTTTTGGATTGGCTTGACAGACGAACAGAAAGAGAAAACGTTTGTCTGGGAAAACGGAAACAAGGCCACTTTCACTAATTGGCGCAAGGGACATCCACGTCACGCCGACCAGGACTGTGTGGCGCAACGCAGCGTCGACTCGTCGTGGCAAAACGACGCCTGTGAAAAAGGATTTCGTTACATTTGTGAAAAACAACTCTCCACATAGTAGTCATATTTTAAAGAACTTGTCCCCTTTTTGGCTACCCACAACTGTTGTTTTTTTGTTGTTGTTTTCTTGTGGGGTTTTATTTTTTTTTTGGGGGGGGGGGGGGGGGGTGTGTTTTTGTTTGTTTTTGTTTTGTTCGGGGGGGGGGGAGAGTTCTTGCCCCCTTATATGTTTTGTTCTTTTGTTTCTTCTTACTTTCTTTCTTTTTCATGCTTTGTGTTATTTGTCAAAGACTAAATTAGTTGGCAATATGCTTATATATGTACACACACACACACACACACACACACACATACACACACACACACACACACACACACACACACACACACACACACGCGCGTTCATAAATAGAAAGTTAGTATCAGTGTGTTGCGATATTATCAATATCATATGTTAGGAATAAAACTTGTATTGTGCGAGCCACTGGCGAGCATAATACATTATTTTTATTCCTAATATATGATATTGACGATACGGAAACACACGAGGGTAATAATCTCTCTATCATATAATCTCAAGCTTAATACATTGTATGTTTGTAAACTGTGCACGCAACTTTAATTCCAGTCCGCCATTACTAGATATTCAAATGGCGTAAGAATATGTGGCCCAGTGTATTTTAATGGAAATGACGTCAAACTCGAATGTCGTCATTTTGGATATCCTTACATGAAAATAAACTAGGGCTTAACGTGTTTTGTTTTCTGAACGCTGGACAGCTTTCAGTGTAAAATTGCTATTGAAATATTTTTATTTGATGACAGTGAATGCATACGTCAATTATGGAGTGTCACCCAAGTACGTGTGTGCCGTGGCCTCGATTGATTTACATCTAGTTTGCAAAGTTATCAAATTCTTAAAGTATGTGATCTGAAAACATATCACATACTTTGATTGCACTAAAAATGTAAGCTCGTGAGAAGTGAAAATTATTTCACTCGGGACATAAATTTGATAATAACTGGTAACTCGTTTAGTATATATACCACGAAGAACGTGAACAGTGATTGCCGCATACGGGGCGCGGCTGCAAACACATTAGTAACAGAGACACTGATGTTACAAACAAGAGCATATATTAAATATGTAATTATTTAAGTCTTCATAAAGCCCCTGTTCTTCAGAAACATCTTACAATAGCTGAAAACTCAAGACAGATCCTTCAGAAAAAGAGTCTAGTGATATAAAAGAGCTCTTGCGTAAGTTAAAATTACACATGGAAACATTTGAAGAAAGTGTAGAAAGAAAAACAAACACATTTTGAGCTATCTCCGCCACGGTAGAAGTCGGCGCACACAAAGTTTTAAAAAGTTACGGTTAAAGTTTGTTTTGTTTAAAGACACCGCTAGAGCACATTGATTAATTAATCAAAGGCTATTGGATGTCAAACATTTGGTAAGTATGACACGTAGTCAACAGAGGAAACCCACTGCATGTTTCCTAAAACAGCAAGGGGTCTGTTATACGCTATTCCTCACAGACAGGAAAGCCTTTGGCCACAAAGTTTAAAAAGACATGAATAAAGAAATCAATTAATGGTTTAATTGATATGAAAGATGAGACAAAGATACCAAACCGACAATTCGGTCATGTAATTTAGTCTGTCGAATAGGTCTGAAAAACCAGCTCACAAGCAGAATGTCGAACATTTGACATACTTATAGTCTTAGAGAGGAAACCCGCTACATTTTGTTTCTATTAGTTGCAAGGGATCTTTTATATCCACCACCCTGCATAGACGACAGCACATACCAATGGTCTTTGATGTACTGGTCGTGGTGTATTGTCTAGAATGAGACATAGTTGAATGGGCCCACCGAAGGGAATCGATCCCAGACCGACCGTGCATCAGATGAGTCCTTAACAACTGTGCAACTTTGTGACTACTAAAATGATCAATGTCTTGTGTCATATTTACTGAATTGATTTATATATATAATGTGAAATTCGGCTGAATGTGACATCCATGAATTGGTTTTTATTTGACCCGGAGTGTCCAAATTAAGAGGGATGCGTGTCATGGCTGCCCAACAACTTCCTTAACTGTGTGCTGTGACTTGGACTTTTCTCAAGTAATTTTAATATTGGTCAAAACAGAATATTTAGTTTACATTTAGTAGCAAGTATTTGCACATTTGCTTGGATTGTGTAATGTCTGGAACTATGCCATGTATTATAGTTATTGTTTTATGTTTTATGTTCTATGACACAACGTTGACATTAATATTATTGATGTAAATATTTCCCAATTGCAAAGTGTGTGTACTTACATCAGTGACTGCCGTTTGACGGGCGCGATCGCGCTCGTAAATCATATGTCGACGCGCAAAAAAACTTAAATAATTTTTGAGAAATTGAAACTGAAACCGAACGCTTTCGTTCAGAAAAAGAAAACAGTGGTGTCTTCCTTAATATAACATGTATCAACTGTTCTCATTGGATGTATGTAAGCGGAAGTCGTACTGCCTATCGGAATATTCCGTTCATTTGGAACACTTCGACCTATTTCTATTCGTAATCAGACGAATTATCATGAATTTGCAGAATGGGCAGGTGAGGTGTGTTGCTTATATGTAGCAAATCTGGCAAATTAATTGTAACCAATGTCAAAATAACACGATATTGCTATGTTTATTTACTTGTTTACTTACTAGTAACTCACTGTTATATTTAATTATCGGTTTTACAGGGGTGCAGAAAGTACTTGCCCGCTCGCCAAATGAGAGTAAAAATTCTGACGGACGAGTTAAAAAAATGCAACTACTAGTTCGAAGGGCGATCTATCTTTTTCTGATTGATTGTATTATAATTTTATTTATTTATTTATTTATTTATTTATTTATTTTTATTTATTTTGCATTGAATCCGCGTCTCCGCATCAGCCATGTAATAATTCCAGACCAATGAAACAAACGGTTCAGAAGAATATCATACCGCATTGACGATTCGGAGTTCAGAACTGCGCAAGCTCGACATTCCGGAAACGGGTTGTATTGAAACCGGAACCATGCAAAAACGGCCCCAAACGAAAATGGAACCAAATTGGACAGAACCGAACCTAGCGTTGGCTGAAACGGTACCATAATATATGGCTATATGGTTAAAACGGAACCCAAAACGGCTAAAACGGTATTATTACACGAAAATCTTCAATAAACAACAGATATATTAATCATTTTTTATGTTGTTTTATTTTTATGTCTATATGGCTGTTAGCTAAAAGACGGTGAAATGCAATCAAATGAAATGCTGTTGTTGTTGTTGTTTTTTTGTGTGTTTTTTTTTTTTTTTTTTTTACATTTCAGGCAGGTCCCGAACATGCCGGGTGCCCCATTTATTTCAGAAAAAACCTCCCTATTTACAATAAACCAGGTTCTCCTTGAATGTGGTCAATAAGGATCTACATATGAGTGTCAGTGCTTGTTTCAAAATAATATACATTTTAATTAGTGCGTGTTTGTATTTTTGTTTTCTTTATATTATTATAAGTGTGTGTGACTTAGGTGGTGTGTATTTACAATATCTTAACCTGGTTGACGGACCTGGCCTCCAAAGCTACAAGCCGGGGGGTCCAGGTCTATTTTGTTCTACAGTTTGTGCAATTTGCCAATCTTTTTCATAGTTTATATGTAATATCAAGGGCATCATTGCATGATGCAATGACCCCCTTGAAGCACCAGTGATTTAAGAATTTTTCTTTTCTGTTTGGCCACTCTAAGGCGGCGAAATATTCTACTTCAACCCTTGAATATATTAAATGTTTGAAAAGAGCCATTTCATTACATGGCTTATCTCCCTCTAAAAATGTTCTGGATGTCCATATTACCCTTATCGCTTTACTCCACAGAAAAATTCCCAATTGCGATGCATAATCTCCAGGCTTATGTTTTATGCCGAAAATCATGGCATACGGGTTCAAACGGAATTTGTTACCAAAAAGTTTTTTAAAGATCGGTTCAATTTGCTTTATAAATAGTTTTGTTTTGTTGCAGTGAAAAAAAGGCATGCAAGACTGAGTCCCCTCCGTTGCACACAAGGCACTCCGGAGTGGTCGCAAACTTCCAGTCATATAGATGTTTTCTAACTGCAATTACGTTTCTAATCATTTTATAAATTAAATCATAGTCTGGATTTTCAATGAAACCTGAATTTAATGTTTTCCAAATGTTTTGCCAGTTTATGGTTTCATTAAAGGCTATATTCCACCTGGTCTTAAATGATGCATCTTTGTAAGTTCTTAATAACAAGACTGCGTATATGTCTTTAGTTTTCGCGTCTGTCACGTCTTTTTTCGTATCACCTATGTTGATACGAAAGATGGCGTCTAAGTCACCATCAAGGGGGTCTTCATTTTGTAGCGTCCATAGTAATGTCCGCGAAAAGTTGTCCTGTAGGTATTTTAATTGGCGATGAAATACCGCGCTAGTTGAAAAACCGGCGACGTCCAAAAAGTCGTTCGTCCCCGAGTCCCAAATGTCTTTGACTAAATTTAGTCTTTCTCTACGTATACTTGTGTATGTTTTGTTGGATATAAAAGGGTTTTCGTGTAACGGTTCATAAATTATCTGTTGGTAGCTGTTAGGGTCTCTAGTAATGTCAAGGTCCTTCCGTGTTAAGAGTATTTCCCTGTAGATATTCGGCATTGAGATAAAATTTGCTTTTTTATTTATAATTTTACATTTTAGAACATGTCTTTCAATATTTAAGTTTTTGTATTGGCCTAAAAAGTGGTCCGCTAAAGATCTCCAGTGGCCATCGCCCTCTAGGCTTAAAAATCTACTTACAAATTTAATTCTTTGTGCTTTAATTTTTAGCCGAATATTTACGACACCCAACCCGCCTAACTCCTTAGGTAGTTGAAGTTGCTATTTTGATATAAAATGTTTTTTGTAACTCCAAATAAAGTCAAAAATAATTTTATCTATTTGTTTAGCATATTTTTCCGGTAATTCCAAAACGTTAGATAGGTACCAAATGCCGCTAGTGGCAAGCGAATTTACTGCTACTACTTTACCATGTAAGGTTAATTTACGATTACTCCAAATGTTTAAAATAGTTTTAATTTTTTGAATGTTTGGTTCCCAGTTATCGGCGGAAACATCTACGTTACCAAAATAAAACCCTAAAATTTTGATTTTTTCGTTTGTCCATCTTATATCAATAGGCGTATCTTTCTCGTACCTAAGTCTCCCCATTAGGAAACCAGTGGTTTTCTGAAGGTTGACTTTGGCTCCAGAAGCACGTTCGTATATATTTAAAACTTTAAACAATCGTTTAACTGAGTCTAGGTTTGATAAGGTCGCGTTGCCGTCGTCTGAGTAGCCCACCCACTTGCTAACGAAGCCATCAGGTAGATTTATTCCATTAATTTTTGTATCTTCCCGAACAGCTTCCGCCAAAGTTTCTGCTACTAAAATATATAAAACTGTGCTGATCGGGCATCCCTGTCTAATACCCCGAGAGAAGTTAAAATAATTTGAAATATGTCCATTGACTTTTACCGCATATGAAATATCTGTGTAACAAGTCTTAATAATTTTTATGAAATTTGGTCCAAAGTTAAATTTTTTGAGCACTTTAAATAAAAAATCCCACTCTACTCTATCATAAGCTTTGGTTTGATCTAGAGAAAGAATTAACCCCGGTAGATTTTCACGATTAACGTATTCTATTAAGTCCCTTATCAATGACGCACCGTCATGTATTGATTTGCCTTTTACTGAACATTTTTGATTTGGGTGAATAATTTTTGGTAAGAAATCTCGAATTCTACTGGCCAAAACTTTTGTGATAATTTTGTAGTCGCAATTTAGTAACGAAATCGGGCGCCAATTTTTTAGAAGTTGTTTTTCATTGCCTTTCCAAATTAGAACGATTACACCGCGCCTCATGGTGAAAGTTAATTTTTCTTTACTAAAGGCATCATTAATTACTTCTACCAGGTAGAATTCTGCAGACAATCCATCACAGCCAGGCGATTTATCATTGGCAAAATATTTAATAGCTGATGAGACTTCGTCAAGAGTTATTTCCCCTTCGCATGCATCTCTGTCTTCATTGTTTAATGTCTATGTCATTTTGTTTAATAAATAATTTTGTGCCGAAACGTCTGTCTTTTCTGAAGTGTATAAGGTTTTATAAAATTTAGTAGTTTCTTCTAAAATGTCTTGTTGTGTGTTAATTAAATTACCGTCTTCAGTTATTAAAGAGTCCATGCATTTGTTATTGGCTTTTTGTTTTTCAAGGTTTACAAAGTACGCCGTGCATCTTTCACCTTGTTTTATTTCGTCGACCTTGGCCCTAATTCTAGCACCCTGTAATTGTATTTGTTCGTAGCTTTTAATTTTATTTTGTACATTTAATAATTCAGAATAATCGTCCAAGTGTCCTAACTCGTCTAGTTGTGTTAAGAAAATTTCGTCTTGTTTTAAATTATATATGTACGTCCTTCCAGTCCAGAGTTTTTATTTACAATAGTCCTTGGTCGGAGTTTTTATTTTTACTTTACCCAAATCCCACCATAACAAAAGATCCTCATAATCCCCTTTTTTTGTTTTCCAAGTCTGCCAAAAATCATTTATTAAATTAGCGTAGTTTTTGTCTTTCAGAATGCTATTGTTAAAGGCCCATAGTCCAGGTCCGTTGTTGTTTTTGTCAAAGGTGAAGTCAGCCCAAACAAGCTTGTGATCAGTATATACGCACTGAGTTACACCAGCTTCTTTCAGGCCAGCAATAAACTGCCCTGAGATTAAGATTCGGTCAAGTCAAGTCAAGTCAAAAGGGTTTTATGTGCACATTCAGAGCAAGCTGTTGTAGCGCACGCCTGTCGTGGGCACAAGAGCCGGCCTTGGCCGGCCCTTTTGTCCAAGACAGGAAAGGGGGGGGGGGGAAGGAGGGACCGCCTGCACTGGCAGGTGCAAGGGAGCACCAGCAGTCCGATTGAATCGGTAGCAGGCGGGTGGGGGTGGTGGTGGTGCTATGGAATTTTGAGTGGAGCGATTTTAAAGCCAAAGAGAAATAGTGCGCAGTTTGTTGAGTAATTTTGGCGCAATTTTGAACGGTCGGTCGAAAGGCAATTGTTTGAGCTAGTATAGGTTTGGAGTCGAGTGTAACTCGTTAGTGATTCGAGAGTAGCTCGTTATTTATCGACCTTCATGATGCTGGTTGTCTCCCTAGGTTGTCCGTAGGGTCCTGATAAGGACCTGACCTCTTCTGGTCGTGGCATGACAACCCAGAGGAGACTCGTGCAATTGTGTAGACACTGGCAGGCAAGGCGAATTGTTCCGGGGTGGTCGAAGTGCTGGTGATGGTTTGGTCTTCAGTTTCCTCCGATATTCTTTTGTTCGGCCTCCCCCGGGTGCATTGCAATTGTGTACTCGGAACCGGTATTCTTTTGTCCGGTTCCTTATTAGAGCACGTGCTGGGCCATTGAAATGTGGGGCGGATGCATTGTTATCATTAGTCAATGCATCCTGTGTGCTGTTGCGGTGAGCATGTTGTCTGTGTGTAATCCTAGTTTGGTGTTTAGGTTGTACCTATTGACTTACGTCCCTATTCTAATGTATCCAACGGTCATCATGACCACCACCCCCCCCTGCCCCTGTGTAGCTTGGTTAACACAGTGGCTGGGGGGGAATTAGTCTATTCTAAATATCTAATTTGAAGGGCACGCCCTTGTAGTATATGTATTGGTTAAAAAAGCCTAGTGCTTAACATATTTTATCAGTCAATGAAAGAGAGAGAGAAAGGAGAGAAAGATAGTTAGTTTATTAGTAATGAATATTCACATACATCACAGTCATCCACTCTGGCATACTAGGTATTAAGCGTACTATTAATTTGGTTTCCCGGCCCCGCAAAAGATTAATGAGTAACTATATCTATCTGTCGGTAATTGTATACTAATGGTTTTGTTGGGCTTGCGCCCTTATACTATATTGGTCTTACTTGGTCAATCTTCTATTTTCTGTTTTCTAGTTGTCCTTCTGTGCCCTAAGTGACTTACCGCGTCTGCTAGTTTTATTCATCATTAATAAAGTGCATGGTGCGGTTACATGACATGTGCGATATATACATGTGGGTATTCTGGTTGTGGTTGGCTGGCTTGGACCATTAGGCGAGCTGTAAAAAGAGAGGTTGATAATTAGTGATCCTATCCTGTTTGGTATATTGGCTTTGGTTGGCTGGTTAGTTCCTTATTCACTTGTTTTGTTGCGATCTCATTTGGGAGTGCTATGTACTAATTTGCCAAAACTCGGTTTTTAGAGTAAATTAGTAACCTGGTATATTTACATTAATCTATTCAGAAGTTCGCTACCTCCCCACCTTTGGCCGCTTGCAGTAGAGTGCATCGTTTCCGAGTTCCAAATTGGTAGCAGCTCTTATGTAAGGGCTTAGAAGCGAGTGGTTTTGAACAATCCCTATGAATAATCTATTAACCCTGTCTTGGTTCTTATTTTATCTATTCACCTTTGACCCTTAGGTTGGAAAGCATCGAGTAGAGTTCTAATTGGTAGCAGTTCCTTCTTAGGGGCGTTCTAGTGAATGGTTATGAGTGCCTTTTATTGGTTTATGTTATAGTTTTGGTTTGGTGGGCCGGCCAATTTGCCAAACACTATTTTATAATAATTTCATAACATAGTATATACACTAATCTATTCGGAAGTTCGCTACCTCCCCACCTTTGGCTGCTTGCAGTAGAGTGCATCGTTTCCGAGTTCCAAATTGGTAGCAGCTCTTATGTAAGGGCTTACAAGCGAATGGTTTTGAACACACCCTATGAATAATCTATTACCCCTGTCTTGGTTCTTATTTTATCTATTCACCTTTGACCCTTAGGTTGGAAAGCATCGAGTAGAGTTCCAATTGGTAGCAGTTCCTTCTTAGGGGCGTTCTAGTGAATGATTATGATTGGCTATTATCGGTTTATTTTATAGTTTTGGTTTGGTGGGCCGGGCCAATTTGCCAACACGATTTTATAATAATTTCATAACATATATACACTAATCTATTCGGAGGTTCCCTGCCTCCCCACCTTTGGCCACTTGCAGTAGAGTGCGTCGTTTTCGAGTTCCAATTGGTAGCAGCTCTTGTGTAAGGGCTTACGAGTGAGTGGTTTTGGACACTCCTTATGAATAATATTAATACTGTACTTGTTTCTTGTTTCACCTATTCACCTTTGGTCCCTAGGTTGGAAAGCATAGAGTAGAGTTCCAATTGGTAGCAGTTCCTTCTTAGGGGCGCACTAGTGAATGGTTATGAGTGTCTGTATTGGTTTATTTTATAGTTTTGGTTTGGTGGACTGGACGAATAGATAAACTGCTTTGAAGATTTTATGTTTTAGATGTTTACCTGGTTTTAGTAGGAAGTTAGGCGTTATTTGTTTGTTATGGTTGGCTTCGGTTATTGACTCTATCATTAGTTTTCTTTGTGTGGTGTGTAGCGTGCAATCCAGGAGATAGTGTTTCATATCTTCCCGGGTGCCACAATCACATTCTGGGTTTAGTTTGGTAAATGAGCAGCTGTTGAGTTGTGAAGATGTCCCTAGGCGTACTTTAGTGATTAGTTTATCCACAAAGGTGTTTTTGTATTTAGGTCTTATTGAGTTGACTAGTGGCTTGATGTTGTAGTCTCATGTATTATTTGTCAGGTCCCAGTTTGCTTGCCATTGATTTATGTAGTGTTTTTTTGCTTTTGACATTAGTTCTGTTATTCCTAGTGGTAGTGCAGTAATCGTACTGGTGATTGAGAGTGCTGTTTTCGCTCCATAGTCGGCTACTTCGTTACCAATTATTCCTACATGGGCTGGGACCCATTCAAACACTACTGTTAGGTTAAGTTGGTTTAATTCGTGGAGTTTATTGTGGATAGCTGCTAAGATGTCTGGCCTAGTAGATTTATTAGTTTGAAGACATTGGATTGAGCTAAGGCTATCTGAGAAGATGACACTTTTAGAATATTGTTTATTTCTGATCCATATTAGTGCCTCATAGATGGCTGTCAGTTCTGCTGTGTAGACTGATAGGTTGTCTGACAGCCTGGCATATTTAACAAGTTTTGAATGTTTAGATATCTTTTCTTCTACTATTGCGAAGCCAACCCTACCATTATCTGGGTTTTTTTAGCCATCCGTGTATATATGGATGTGCTCCGGGTAATTTTCGTTGGCTGCGGCTTCAAACAGGACTTTTTTAAAAGGTGGAAATGGTGTTTCGTCTGTGGCTTTTTTAATTAGATATGGAGTGTGGCACTCCATAGGCTGATTAATATGATATAGAGCCACTGGTATGTTATCAATTCCTACCTCTATTTCTAGTTTACTGGCCCTAGTGGCAAATGAGTCATTGAGTTTTTTGTTTTTGTTAAATTCTAGTCCTGGTTTAGTTATTATAGGAGTAAGTTCCTGAACTGGGTGGTCTAACTTGAGCGAGTGGATTTTGAGGTGGTAATTAAGATGTTGAATATTGCGGCGGTATTTAAGTGGCATGATGTTGAATTCTACTTCTAAGCTTTGGCCGCTAGTATTACGTGGAACTTTAGCTATTGTTCTTAGTGCTTGGTTTTGGATAACATCTAATTTTTGCAGTAATTTTGGGTAGGCGCAGCTGTAGGCTTGGGCTCCATAATCTATCCTGGAGAGTATACATGCTTTGTAAACCATAAGCATTGCTTCCGTTTGCGCCCCCCAGCTGGTGCCTGAGATTGCTCTTAGTAAGTTTAGTGTATTTTTGGATTGTTGGATTATATTGTTTATGTGGTCACTAAAGGTTAGTTTTGAGTCAAATGTGACTCCTAGGAATTTAAATTTTTTGACTCTTGGGATTGGTTTATTATTTGAGGTTATTTGGTGGTTATCGGCTGAGTTGACTTTATTGAATAGCATACAGACTGTTTTGGTTTCTGATAGTTTGATGCCCCAGTCCTGGGCTCATTTGTTTAATTTGTTCATATCGTTTTGCATTAGGTTAAATAGATTTTTGATTATTCTGCCTGTGCGCCAGATGGCGCAGTCATCAGCGAAGAGTGCTGTATTTAGTGGAGTGGTTGATTTAATTTTACTTTTAGCATTGAGTGCTTTAATTATGTCGTTGATAAATATATTGAATAAGGTTGGTGATAGGACCGAGCCTTGTGGGATGCCATTTATTATTTCGTTTTTTTTGCGAGTAGTGTCCGTTTACTCCTGACTGATATGATCTGTTGTGAATAAAGTTATTGATGAAGTTAAACATATTGCCTTTAATACCGTTAGTTTTTTGGTTTGTTGAGTAGTCCCTGGCGCCATACCATATCAAATGCTTTTTCTATATCTATAAAGATTGCTAGTACTTTTTGGATTTGCGGAAGGCGTCGTTTATGCTATTTTGTAGTCTAACTATCTGGTCAATTGTTGAGTGTTTAGTTCTGAATCCGCTTTGTACATTTGTGATTAGTTTGTTCTCTAGTAGGTAGTTATTTAGTCTTTTATTGATAATAGTTTCTAGCGTTTTACACATGTGCGATGTGAGTGTTATCGGTCTATAACTCCCTGGGAGGGAGTGGTCTTTTCCCGCCTTTGGGAGGCTGAAACACTCTGCATGTTTCCATGCTGTGGGCATACGGCCCTCCTCCCAGATTCTGTTATAGAGTGATAACACTACCTCTAGGGTTACATCTGGCATATGTTTTAGTAGAATAGTAGCTGATTTGATCTGGCCCTGTGGCGGTGTTTTTTTTGCTTTAATGGCCGCTTTTAGTTCTATTAGTGTTATGGGTTTATTAAATTCAAGATTATCCGTATTAGGTTGAGTATCCATGATAGTATCATTTGTTGGTAAGTTGTTATCTTTCTTAAGTTTATCAAGGAATTTTTTGGGGAAGTTTTCGTTGCTACTGTTTGTACTAAATGTTTGGCTTAGGAGATCTGCTTTTTGTTTATTTGTGGTGGCCATTTTATTTTTTGGGAGGACTGTTAGCGATCGTGCGTTGTCCTTGTATAGCTTGAACTTTTTTCCACATTTCCCTAATAGATGTTCTGTTATTAATTTCCCCACAGAATTTCTGCCAGCTGGTCTGTTTTAGCTTCAATGATTAGTTTTGCCTATTTCGTTTTTTGCTATTTTTATATTTAGTGTGGTATTCTGATTTGCCAGTTTTTTTTTAAAGAGTTTTCGCATCCTGTTTTTGAAGCCGCATTTGGTCTTAATTTCGTCCGTCCACCAACTGACAGGTGAATTTTTTGTTGGTTGTTTGGTTTTGGGTATATTATTTTCCGCTATTATAATTATTTCGTTGGTAATTTAGTAGTTGCTTCATCGATATCTATATTAGTTTCTAGTTTAATTTGGCTGCATTCGCTTGTAAAGCCTGCCCAGTTGGCTTTACTAAATTTGAATTTTTGGTAAGAATTTTTTTCTTGTTCGATATATTCTATATTACTTTTGTAGCTGGTTAGTATGGGTAGGTGAATCGCTGTTTTCTAAAGTATCAAGTACCTCCCATCGGGCGTTAGCCCCTATATTGTTAGAGGTTATAGTAAGGTCGATGGCAGATGAGGTTGCTGTTTGGTCGTGATAGTAGTGGGGCTGCCGTCGTTGATACATACTAGGTTGTTTATGTTAATGAAGTTTTCTGTAGGTCTACTTGGGGCTCGGCAGTTGCCTGACCTCACCACAGTGGGTTATGGCTGTTGGAAGTCACCCTACTAGGATTAGGTTATTATTTATGTTTAATAAGTTTTATTTCGTAAGTCGTTTGATAGTTAACTGTTTGTGGGCTGCCTCACGGATTGATATAGACATGGATGGACGTCTATAGGCAGTCTTTGTTTATTAGTACAGTAAGTCCGAGGACTTCCAGATTGGCATTTGAGGCTTTCATGTTTGGGAGCACCAGCAGTCCGATTGAAATCGGTAGCAGGCGGCGTGGGGTGGTGGTGGTGCTATGGAATTTTGAGTGGAGCGATTTTAAAGCCAAAGAGAAATTAGTGCGCAGTTTGTTGAGTAATTTTGGCCGCAATTTTGAAACGGGGTCGGTCGAAAGGCAATTGTTTGAGCTAGTATAGGTTTGGAGTCGAGTGTAACTCGTTAGTGATTCGAGAGTAGCTCGTTATTTATCGACCTTCATGATGATGGTGGTCTCCTAGGTTGTCCGTAGGGGTCCTGATAAGGACCTGACCTCTTCTGGTCGTGGCATGACAACCCAGAGGAGACTCGTGAAATTGTGTAGACACTGGCAGGCAAGGCGAATTGGTTCCGGGGTGGGGTCGAAGTGCTGGTGATGGTTTGGTCTTCATTTTTCCTCGATATTCTTTGTTCGGCCTCCCCCGGGGTGCATCTGCAATTGTGTACTCGGAACCGTTATTCTTTTTGTCCGGTTCCTTATTAGAGCACGTGCTGGGCCATTGAACTGTGGGGCGGCCTGCATTGTTATCATTAGTCAATGCATCCTGTGTGCTGTGTGCGGTGAGCATGTTGTCTGTGTGTACATCCTAGTTTTGGTGCTTTTAGGTTGTATTCCTATTGACTTACGTCCCTATTCTAATGTTAGCCTCCAACGGTCATCATGACCACCACCCCCCCCCCCTGCCCCTGTGTAGCTTGGGTAACCAGTGGCTGGGGGGGAATTAGTCTATTCTAAATATCAATTTGAAGGGCACGCCGCTTGTACTACGTATATGTATTGGTTAAAACCCCCAGCTAGTGCTTAACATATTTTTATCAGTCAATGAAGAGACTTTTGAGAGAAAGGAGAGAAAGATAGTTAGTTGTTTATTAATGACAATATTACACATACATCACAGTCATCCACTCTGGCATCCTGCAGGTATTAAGCGTACTATAATTTGGTTTCCCGCCTACGCAAAAGATTAATGAGTAACTATATCCTATCTGTCGGTAAATTGTTCCCCTATACTAATGGTGTTTGGGGCTTGCGCCCTGATATACTATATTGGTCTTACTTGGTCATCTCTATTTTCTGTTTCGCTAGTTGTCCTTCTGTGCCCTAAGTGACTTTACCGCGTCTGCTAGTTTTATTCATCATTATAAAGTGCCCCACCCTGGTGCTGTTACATGACATGTGCGATATATACAATGTGGGTATTCTGGTTGTGTGTTGGCTGGCTTGGACCAATTAGGCGAGCTGTAAAAAGAGAGGTTGATAATTAGTGATCCTATCCTGTTTTGGTATATTGGCTTTGGTTGGCTGGTTAGTTTTCCTTATTCACTTGTTTTGTTGCGATCATCATTGGGAGTGCTATGTACTAATTTGCCAAAACTACATCGTTTTTTAGAGTAAATTAGTAACCTGGTATATTTACATTAATCTATCAGGAAGTTCGCTACCTCCCCCCCTTTGGCCGCTTGCCGTAGAGTGCATCGTTTCCGAGTTCCAAATTGTAGCAGCTCTTATGTAAGGGCTTAGAAGTGCGGAGTGGTTGTGACTGAACAATCCCTATGAATAATCTATAACCCTGTCTTGGTTCTTATTTTTATCTATTCACCTTTGTGGGGGACCCTTAGGTTGGAAAAGCTCGAGTAGAGTTCTAATTGCGTAGCAGTTCCTTCTTAGGGGCGTTCTAGTGAATGGTTTTATGAGTGCCACGTTTTATTGGTATGTCTATTTCATAGCTTTTGGCCCTTTTGGTGGGCCGGGCCAATTTGGCCCAAACACTATTTTATATTTTAATTTCATAACATAGTATATACACTAATCTATTCGGAAGTTTCGACTACCTCCCCACCTTTTGGCTGCTTGCAGTATAGTGCATCGTTTCCGAGTTCCAAATTGGTAGCAGCTCTTATGTGAAGGGCTTCAACTCTTTCCTTCCCCCCCTTTTTCTTTTACAAGCGAATGGTTTTGGAACATAACACCTATGAAATAATCTATTACCCCTGTCTTGGTTCTTATTTTATCTTATGTCACCTTTTGACCCTTAGGTTGGAAAGCATCGAGTAGAGTTCAATTGGTAGCAGTTCCTTCTTAGGGCGTTCTAGTGATGATTATGATTGGCTATTATCGTTTATTTTATAGTTTTGGTTTGGTGGGCCGGGCCAATTTGCCCAACACGATTTTATAATACATTTCATAACATATATACACTAATCTATTCGGAGGTTCCCTGCCTCCCCACCTTTGGCCACTTGCAGTAGAGTGCGTCTGTTTTCGAGTTCCAATTGGTAGCAGCTCTTGTGTAAGGGCTTACGAGTGAGTGGTTTAATGGACACTCCTTATGGCTTTTGTTTTGCAATAATAGGGGGGGGCCTTAATTACTGTACTTGTTTTTCTTGTTTCACCTCTATTCACCTTTGGTCCCTAGGTTGGAAAGCATAGAGTAGAGTTCCAATCTGGGTAGCAGTTCCTTCTTAGGGCGCGCACTAGTGAATGGTTATGAGTGTCTGTATTGGTTTATTTTATAGTTTTGGTTTGGTGGACTGGACGAATAGATAAACTGCTTTGAAGATTTTATGTTTTTAGATGTTTACACTGGTTTTAGTAAGGAAGTTAGGCGTTATTTTTTACTGTTATGGTTGGCTTCGGGTATTGACTCTATCATTAGTTTTTCTTTGTGTGGTGTGTAGCGTGCAATCCAGGAGATAGTGTTTCATATCTTCCCGGGTTGCCACAATCACATTCTGGTTTTAGTTTGGTAAATGAGCAGCTGTTGAGTTGTGAAGATGTCCCTAGGCGTACTTTAGTGATTAGTTTATCCCAAAAGTGTGTTTTTTTGTATTTAGGTCTATTGAGTTGACTAGTGGCTTGATGTTGTAGTCTCATGTATTATTTGGTCAGGTCCCAGTTTGCTTGCCATTGATTTATGTAGTGTTTTTTTGCTTTTGACATTAGTTCTGTTATTCCTAGTGGTAGTGCAGTAATCGTACTGGTGATTGAGAGTGCTGTTTTTGCTCCATAGTCGGCTACTTCGTTACCAATTATTCCTACATGGGCTGGGACCCATTCAAACACTACTGTTAGGTTAAGTTGGTTTAATTCGTGGAGTTTATTGTGGATAGCTGCTAAGATGTCTGGCCTAGTAGATTTATTAGTTTGAAGACATTGATTGAGCTAAGGCTATCTGAGAAGATGACACTTTTAGAATATTGTTTATTTCTGATCCATATTAGTGCCTCATAGATGGCTGTCAGTTCTGCTGTGTAGACTGATAGGTTGTCTGACAGCCTGGCATATTTAACAAGTTTTGAATGTTTAGATATCTTTTCTTCTACTATTGCGAAGCCAACCCTACCATTATCTGGGTTTTTTTAGCCATCCGTGTATATATGGATGTGCTCCGGGTAATTTTCGTTGGCTGCGGCTTCAAACAGGACTTTTTTAAAAGGTGGAAATGGTGTTTCGTCTGTGGCTTTTTTAATTAGATATGGAGTGTGGCACTCCATAGGCTGATTAATATGATATAGAGCCACTGGTATGTTATCAATTCCTACCTCTATTTCTAGTTTACTGGCCCTAGTGGCAAATGAGTCATTGAGTTTTTTGTTTTTGTTAAAATTCTAGTCCTGGTTAGTTATTATAGGAGTAAGTTCCCTGAACTGGGTGGTCTAACTTGAGCGAGTGGATTTTGAGGTGGTAATTAAGATGTTGAATATTGCGGCGGTATTTAAGTGGCATGATGTTGAATTCTACTTCTAAGCTTTGGCCGCTAGTATTACGTGGAACTTTAGCTATTGTTTCTTAGTGCTTGGTTTTGGATAACATCTAATTTTTGCAGTAATTTTTGGGTAGGCGCAGCTGTAGGCTTGGGCTCCATAATCTATCCTGGAGAGTATACATGCTTTGTAAACCATAAGCATTGCTTCCGTTTGCGCCCCCCAGCTGGTGCCTGAGATTGCTCTTAGTAAGTTTAGTGTATTTTTGGATTGTTGGATTATATTGTTTATGTGGTCACTAAAGGTTAGTTTTGAGTCAAATGTGACTCCTAGGAATTTAAATTTTTTGACTCTTGGGATTGGTTTATTATTTGAGGTTATTTGGTGGTTATCGGCTGAGTTGACTTTATTGAATAGCATACAGACTGTTTTGGTTTCTGATAGTTTGATGCCCCAGTCCTGGGCTCATTTGTTTAATTTGTTCATATCGTTTTGCATTAGGTTAAATAGATTTTTGATTATTCTGCCTGTGCGCCAGATGGCGCAGTCATCAGCGAAGAGTGCTGTATTTAGTGGAGTGGTTGATTTAATTTTACTTTTAGCATTGAGTGCTTTAATTATGTCGTTGATAAATATATTGAATAAGGTTGGTGATAGGACCGAGCCTTGTGGGATGCCATTTATTATTTCGTTTTTTTGTGAGTAGTGTCCGTTTACTCTGACTGATATTGATCTGTTGTGAATAAAGTTATTGATGAAGTTAAACATATTGCCTTTAATACCGTTAGTTTTTGGTTTGTTGAGTAGTCCCTGGCGCCATACCATATCAAATGCTTTTTCTATATCTATAAAGATTGCTAGTACTTTATTGGATTTGCGGAAGGCGTCGTTTATGCTATTTTGTAGTCTAACTATCTGGTCAATTGTTGAGTGTTTAGTTCTGAATCCGCTTTGTACATTTGTGATTAGTTTGTTCTCTAGTAGGTAGTTATTTAGTCTTTTATTGATAATAGTTTCTAGCGTTTTACACATGTGCGATGTGAGTGTTATCGGTCTATAACTCCCTGGGAGGGAGTGGTCTTTTCCCGCCTTTGGGAGGCTGAAACACTCTGCATGTTTCCATGCTGTGGGCATACGGCCCTCCTCCCAGATTCTGTTATAGAGTGATAACACTACCTCTAGGGTTACATCTGGCATATGTTTTAGTAGAATATAGCTGATTTGATCTGGCCCTGTGGCGGTGTTTTTTTTGCTTTAATGGCCGCTTTTAGTTATATTAGTGTTATGGGTTTATTAAATTCAAGATTATCCGTATTAGGTTGAGTATCCATGATAGTATCATTTGTTGGTAAGTTGTTATCTTTCTTAAGTTTATCAAGGAATTTTTTGGGGAAGTTTTCGTTGCTACTGTTTGTACTAAATGTTTGGCTTAGGAGATCTGCTTTTTGTTTATTTGTGGTGGCCATTTTATTTTTTTGGAGGACTGTAGCGATCGTGCGTTGTCCTTGTATAGCTTGAACTTTTTTCCACATTTCCCTAATAGATGTTCTGTTATTAATTTCCCCACAGAATTTCTGCCAGCTGGTCTGTTTAGCTTCAATGATTAGTTTGCCTATTTCGTTTTTTGCTATTTTATATTTAGTGTGGTATTCTGATTTGCCAGTTTTTTTTAAAGAGTTTTCGCATCCTGTTTTTGAAGCCGCATTTGGTCTTAATTTCGTCCGTCCACCAACTGACAGGTGAATTTTTTGTTGGTTGTTTGGTTTTGGGTATATTATTTTCCGCTATTATAATTATTTCGTTGGTAATTTTAGTAGTTGCTTCATCGATATCTATATTAGTTTCTAGTTTAATTTGGCTGCATTCGCTTGTAAAGCCTGCCCAGTTGGCTTTACTAAATTTGAATTTTGGTAAGAATTTTTCTTGTTCGATATATTCTATATTACTTTTGTAGCTGGTTAGTATGGGTAGGTGATCGCTGTTTAAAGTATCAAGTACCTCCCATCGGGCGTTAGCCCCTATATTGTTAGAGGTTATAGTAAGGTCGATGGCAGATGAGGTTGCTGTTTGGTCGTGATAGTAGGTGGGGCTGCCGTCGTTGAGACATACTAGGTTGTTTATGTTAATGAAGTTTTCTAGTAGGTCTCCTTGGGCGTCGGAGTGCTGACCTCCCCACAGTGGGTTATGGCTGTTGAAGTCACCTACTAGGATTAGGTTATTATTTGGTTTAATAAGTTTATTGTAGTCGTTTATAGTTAACTGTTTGTGGGCTGCTCCCGGTGGGCTATAGACATTGATGACGTCTATAGGCATCTTTTTATTTAGTACAGTAAGTCCTAGGACTTCCAGATTGGCATTTGAGGCTTCATGTTTAATTTCGCTATGTGGGATGGTACTTTTAATTAGTGTGGCTAGTCCACCTCTAGTGCTATTTTCTCGGTTTTTATAATAAGTTGTATAGCCTGGTATTTTGAATATTTTTGTTATTTTGTTATTTTGTTATTTTTTTTTTTTTTTTTGAGCCAGTTCCTAACCAGGTTTCCTGTATGCATATTACGTCTGGCTTGTTGTTATTGGTGCTAATGAGTTGAATGAGTTCGGCACCATGTCCCATTGAGTGGAGGCCTTTGGTTTGTTATTAGTTTTTGGGACGTGTGGAGACTTGTCTCCCATTATCTGGTCCTGGAGTTAGTTTTTAAGTTATTTTTAATTTATCTTTAGTTGTTTGCCCGGTTGATGCTATTTTTAATTTCAGATACTTCTTGCGCTAGCTTTTCTATTATTTTGGTTAGTTCACTAATTTTGCTTTGTTCCTTAGTTTTGACCATTTCGGCGTATGAGATGGTTGTTGAAATCGGTTTTGGTTTATAGTTTATCAGGTTTATCTGGTTGGTTTGACTGGTTTGGGGTTTATTAGTGTTATTGAGCTGCCTCATCGCCTTTTGAAAGTGGTGGCAGCGGATATCATGGGCCATGTGCCGGCTAAGGCAATTGGGGCATTGGATGGGTCGCATAAATGGGGAGTTTAAGGAGCTTCTATGATGTCTTTGGCCGCATCTGTGGCATGTTGGAAGCTCCCTGTATTGTCTGCATTTGTTGGCCCCATGGCCCCATTGTTGGCAGTGGTGGCATTTGGAAGGTTTTATTTCGTATTCTTGAAGTTTGTGCCGGCGACCTAAGATGTAAATCCAGTTATTGGTGGTAGCCTCTGCTGTGATTAATAGATAGCCGTTGGTCCAAATGGTAATTTCATCTATTTTGAGTTGGGGGTTTCCAGCCTGGAGTGCGGTTTTGGTCGTTTCTTGGGGGGGGGGGGGGGGGGGGGGGGAGTTTAACCAACCATTTGTTGGTGGGTTTGGTTGGTTGGCTGCTCGGTGGGTTGGCTTGGGTCATGGGTGGTGGGTTATGGGGTGATGTCAAGGTAGGGGTGGGTGTATGGGGGGTTGGGGTAGGGTTTGGGTTGTGGGTTGGGGTGGAAGCTAGGGGTGGCAGGGTATCGGTGGAGGTGGGTTCTTGAGTTGAGCTGGCGGTAGGGGTGGGGGTCCGTGGGGTGGTGGTGATAGTTGGGCTGGTGTGGGAGGTGGGTTGTTGGGTAGGGGTGGGTGTTGGGGTGAGGGAGGGTGGGGGAATGGCGTGTGAGAAGGATATTGAGAGTAGGGGGGGGGGTATTTTTGGAAGTAGTGGTAATCGCTTTAGTAATGGTTTTGCCAGCTGCCCTTTTTCCTTGTTTGGTGGTCTTATCTCTAGTTTGGGTGGTTATTATCTTTTTGTTTTTTAAGAAGTTTATGCTTTTCGCCGGGGTTCGTTTTGCTTTCTTTTCGTTTGTGGCTTTAGTTGGCGGGTATCGTTGGTATGCTCTGTAGATTGGGTTTAGTTTTGTTTGGGGCCAAAGGCTACCTGCATTGGTTTTAGCGGCCATTTTTTTTTTGGCGAGTGTGGCGGACGCGGTTGCTTCGATGGGGTCCGCTCTCGTTGTTGGATTTACCGTTTGTTTAGTTGTGAAGTCTAATTTTTTGTGACAAGTTTTAGGCGTGTTTCCTACTTCTAGGGTTTTTTGGATCAGCATGTGTAGATTTTTGCTATCTGCGCTAGTTTGGCTGTTCACGAAGTTGAATGTTACCACTTCCCGTTCGGCTATTTCCTTGTCTATCATTTTTAGTTCGATGTTGTCCTTACTTTCGGTTTGCGGGTTCATGTTTAGCAGGATTAATGGGCCCAGTGCTTCTAGCGTTGTTTCTTCTCCTTTAATATAGGTCGTTCCATTGGTTAGTTGGGTGTGGTAGAAGGCTTTTAGGGGGTTGGTTGTTGTTTTGCTGAGGAAGTTTTGCCAGTATACATACTGGTATGGACTGGGGTTTGTTCCATTGATGATGACTTGCCTTAGTCCTTTTATGCTACTGTTTTGTTTTGCTACTTTTGCTTTTTTGTGGCTTCTGCCCGGGGTGGCTAGGACATCAAATTTATTGTTGATAGTTATTTCTGGGTGGATATCATGGGTATCCATCTCATCGTCTGGTTCGCTGTCCGAAAACAGGCTAGCCTCTTGACTCAGATTGAGGGATCCGGGCCGCTTTACTGCGCTCCTAGGAGTCGCGGGGGCGGAGCGGCAGGTAGACTTTTGGGCTAGGTTAAGCGCCAGCTCCTTTGGTTTAAGGTGGGGGTTGAGGCTGACGAATTCTGTATCCGGGTTTGCCTCTTTATCGATTTCGCATTTTCTACTTTTCCTGGTGGTGGTGGGCTTACTGTGTTTGGGAGGTGGGGTGGGAGATTTTGGGGAGGGGGTTGGCTCTTTATCGTTCTGGGTTAGTACATGGATTTCTTCCTCGGTTATGCTGGGCGTCGTTTCATTGCTTTGTTGTTTTTTTTGTTGTTTTTCCGGTTTAGCGGGGTTAGCTTTTATTTTTAATTATTTCGTTTGGGCGAGTTTATGGCTTTGTTGGGTAATCTAGGTGTTTTCTGAGTAGTTTTTCGACGTATTGTTAGTATTGTACAGCTAGGGATAAATAAAATTCGGTTAGTTGGTGAATCTGTTAGTTAATATAGCGAGTTAAGTGTTTGAGACAAAGGCTTTTCTGTGCGGACCTGAACGGAGCCAGTATTTATCGTTTATTTTGATGTAGTTGTGTGGTTTTAACAGCGTTTTCGCCCTAGTTTGTTTTGGTTTGGAATTTTTAGAATTAAAACAAGGTTAATACATGGAATAAAAATATTTCTAGGGAATTTAAGAGTACGGAACGTGTTAATACATGAGTCAACAAGTTCTAAGGAATTACATACACAAATATATGAATGCACAAATACAAAGACAAATAGGTTTTACTGAGTCCTAGCGGACTCTATGTAAATAATTATCCTGTTATGTTAGAAAGAGTATACTTACCTTAGTCCAAGTACAGTACAGCTCCTACGTGTGTTACCATCAGTTACCATCAGTGATGATGATGATGATGAAATGAATGATGATGTTTGATGATGATGATATGATGTGACGGGGCGGCGGGCAACTATATTTACGTGCCCCTATCCACAAGGGTTCAGGCACGCCCACTACGGGATTAGCCTCTGACTTCGCCAGTGACTGACTCCGGAGCAGGGGGGGGGGGGGGGTAAGTTTGAGGTGGGCGGAATTTGGAAAAAAGCCATTTAGTGAGCGCGGACCAAATAGCAGACACTTCATAAACTTGAAGTAACACCGAGTGGGAGCCGTGTTCTGATTGGCTGAATTTCGATTCCTCGGTGAAGCCTGTTTTTTACCTAAGTCTACAAAGAGTACTGCATACCGATACATGTCTGGACTCTAAAATTTTAGCCAAAAATGGTTAAGACTGCTCGGCCGAAAAGTTTTAAGGTGATTTTGAGCAATTGAACGGGCGCCAAAATAAAATGCGTTAGACTATTTATAAAAAAATAAACATAAGAATTTAGAACTGCTTCCAAAACGTTTAAAGTCTAACTAGCCCAATAAAAGAGGTTAGTACTCACGGAGGAAAGGTTGACTAGGGGGAGGAGAGCCACACCCTGGTGTCCAGATGGGGATCAGCTGGTGAATATCCGGCTTCGCTAGCAGTCTAGTGATCACAGGATACTGTTTGTGGAACACCTTCTTCATCAGCGATGAATCGAAATGTTGTCCATCTCAGCAAACAGTAGAGCCTGGCTGTAGCGGTTGTCCAGGTGATGAGTAATACTCACAGCCGACCTCCCATCCTTAAAGGTCACCGGGTGCATCTCGTATTCGCCGTCTGTGTTCGGGATATCCTCAAAGTTCCGGCAACGGGGCGCTGCCAAGAGGTGCTTGGTGTCCAGGACATCGACGACAGCGCACTTGGAGTAACGGCGATCCAGTTTCCCGTGCAGAGTCCAGGAGTCCATGGATTCACCGGACTCTGCACCTTCTGGTGGTGGCGGAGGTTGTTTTGGTGGAGTTCTTAGGGTTGATATAGTGGTCGCCACCTCTGCCTTGCGCTTCCCAACAGCTCCTTGGCGGTCCGGGATAGCCATTGGTGACACCGGTAAAATGGGTGACACGTCAATGCTATCCATAGTATGGAGAGGCGAAGTGCTGGAACGAGCCGGAGTCCTAGTAATACTAGCCTCGTCTCGGACCGCCTCCGGAGCGGGAGCTGGGCCGGTCGGAACTGGCTTCCCTTCCTTCTTTCCGGTGGAAACTCCAGGAGACGGCGAAGCAGAAGGAGCCGCTGCCGGTGGTTTAGCCACCGGGGTTGGCCCCCCCCCCCCCCCCCGAACCGTTCCTGGCGGGTTTCTCCTCTTCTTCCTCGTCCTCCTAGTCTTGGTTGGGACCGGGTCGCCGTACACCAAAGTCACGGTTGCCCGTGACCCGGTGTACGCGACGCGGTACTCCAACAACATTCCATAGGTTGCTATAAGTCCCCCCAGGTGGGGGGGGGGGGGGGTAACTCAAGAGAGCACGGACTCACGTCTGACTTCATCTTAAACAAAATTGGAATGCAAGAATCGACTGGATATGATGTGAAGATTCGGTCGATGCGAGAGTATGTTTTATAAGCTTTATTGTGGTATGTGTAGGAGGTTCTGTTTGGGTATAAATATCTGTATGCGTCTGTTAGTGCATGTTCGTTTATAATGTTATTTAATTCTTTAACCCCTATAGTGCACCTAAGCTCCTGCTTCTTAGATCCTGTCCGGTCGAGCGTTACATTGTCCACACAATTAAAGTCGCCACAAAGAAAGCGGCTAGTCACGGTACGTTGGTCATCTGTCGTAATAAAGTAATTTACACAGCTTGCAATGAACTCAGCCCTTTGGCATGGGTTCACTGGACAATACAGATTAACTATGTTAAATACCTGGCTTTTAAATTGGCAAAGTAAACTTAGAACGCGCCCATCTGCGTCTTTAAGAGAGCTTAATACTTTAATTTCTAACCCTTTTCTGAATAAAATAGCCACTCCCCATTTACGACCAAAATTGCATGAATTAGTGAAAAATTTCCCTTTAAATTCTTTTAATAGATCTTTGATGTTGTCCTTATCATTAAAGTGCGTTTCTTGTAAGCAAATTATGTCTACCTTTTCTTTATTTAATTGATTAAGAATAAGGGCTCTCTTTGTGTCGCTATTCACAAAGCCGTTTACGTTTAGTGTGCCAATTTTCAAGTGGGTGCTGATAGCTGCCAACATTTCAACATATAATGATAATAATAATGATGATAATGAAAAAGCACATGAAACAACAACACATAGTCAAACATATATACAGTACTTTTACACACAGGTCCTGTCTCGGGGACCCCAGTACACACCAAGTCAGTCACTAGCCCTGGCCTAACAGGTCGCAGGGTTGGGTGGTGGCCGGGGTCGTCTCCATGGTGACACAAAAAACACACATGAACACAAAATGAACACAAAACACACAACACTAGAACAAGCACAGTTAACATGGGTACACTTAGGAACAACACATTTCCACACGAAAACACAGAAAAGCACAATTCAACTCCAACGATGAAAACGAACATACAACACAATTCACGAATGATCACAGAGACAGAACAAAACACACTGAATAAACACAGAATCAAAACACATATCTTTACCTCTGGTCGCATAGCGAAAGGGATGTCCGGGGGCTGGTCCATATCGTTACCGTGGGCTAGGTTAAAGAGCATTGTTCAAAAATCGGAGTCCTTGGTCAGTCCGGGTCAAGTATGGGGGAGAAAAGGGGTGGAATGAAAGCCTCTAAGACCTAGGTCTTGGCAGCTTTCTGTCCCTTCTTCCTGGAGGGGGCCGGGGGTGGGGGGGGGGGGGGGGGGGGGAGCGTGTGGCACGCTTTCTCTGGGGTGCTATCCTCAGATGTAGATAGGTCCCTCTTTCTATCCTTTTTCTCCTTCTTCTCTGTTTTCTTTCTTTCTTTCCTGCTCTCGTCTGATTCTGATTCTTCTCCTTCGTTATCTTTCTCTTCTCCCTCAGGGGCAGTCTCCGGGGTGACTCCCGTGTCTATGATTAACGCCTCGTCTGGGTCTCCCGGGGCGGGTGGGGGGGGGGGGAGGTGCTGTCCTCTTGGGCCTGTCCCTCCTGCCCTTCCTGGTCAGTGCCAAGGAGGTTTACCTGACGTTTGGGACAATCCCACTGGTGGTGGCCCGGAAGCCCACACCCAAAACACAACTCAGGCTGGTTGCGGTACCTAATCGTGAACCACTGGTGGTCGCACGTTTTGAGTCTCCTTGGAATGTCCCTTTTTATATCAATCTTTACTGTCCTCTCACCTGTCTTGACTTTGGTATTTCTCCACGTAGAGAAGTCAGTGCCTACTATGATAGACCCGTATGCTATCATCACCGCATTAAGGTACTCGTTGGTAACCGTGAGGGGGAGTCCCCTCAGTCTCACCCACGTACCCCCTGGGAAGCGTGGCGCTACTTGGCAAGCTCTGCCCCTGACAGCTACTCCCGAGAGCTCTAGTTGATCTCGAAGCTCTTTCGAGTCGACGTGCAGTTCCCAGGTGTTTTTCCCTTTTGGGATGGCGGCTAAAAGGTGATCTACAATAGAGCCCAGGGCCCGGCAGATCTCCTCTCCCGTGAGGGGTGGGGTGTATCCTGGGGCGTGGAGGTAAAGAGGGTGATCGTACTCACCACCTTGATCCTCGACTGGAGTCGACGTAGTCTTGGCAGAGTTGGAGTCCTCCGTCATTCTTGTCCGGTTTGAAACAGGAAAAAAAAGCAAAAACTAGATTTAAGTTAGATTAAACAGATTGAAAGATTTACAATTGCCAAGCAAATGAAAATCAGCACTCTGCGGCGGTATTGCCACTGCGCAAATGCGCAATGAAATGCTGTTACAGCTTCCAAAAAAAAAAAATATCGCCATTAAATTGACATGCCGTTATAGCCAAATCGGTTTCGTTTTCGCCAACAAAAATGGTTCCTTTTTGATAGTGGTTCCAATTTAGCCTGTCAAAGGTCAATAGTTTCTGAAAAATTATTTGTTTACGTTGAAAGTATGTTAGTGATATGTAAATTTTGCAAATCTATATGAAAGAAATGTGAAAAACGTAGTCTGCATCATAATATTTCGTTCTTTTGCCACGTGATGTTGATAACTTACCAAGTGTCCTTAATGTTTTTGTCATTAAACATATAAATATATATTTAAATATTGCTAAACAAAAGTATATTATATAGGCTGGCGGACTAGTAGAAATTCTGGCGGACTAGTACATTTTAGCTGGTTCTGGTCCAGCGGGCTAGTGAAATATTTTCTATTTTTGCACCCTTTAAAAGTTTTACTTCCAAAATGTTCGCGTATTGTCAGGGGGAGGAAATGAGCGTTTGCCGAATTTGTCACGTACACTTACGCCTGACGTCAGTGAAAACTTCAAAAGAACAGTGATTAATAATTGTCTATTTGACAGTGGTGGTTATATAGTGATAGTCGTAAAGTTAATGAGAACGGTTAGTAATTAATTATCAATGAGCAGTTAAAACTTCAAAATGACAGTGATTAAAATAATATTTGTTTGATGATTATTTGTGGTAAACTTGTTAATCAGTCTGATTAAAATTAGCTCTACTGGGTCCACCAGTAGATCTAACAGCATTGCGTGGACGCCCATGTCAAGGTGACATTTCATCTATAAATAACAATTTAAATATCGACCAATTACACTTCGCCTTTTATAGCGTTATTCGGGAGCATACACATTCTAAAAATATCGGGCGAGACTATTTATGCAATAGGCGAACTTGTTGGTCTATTTCAACATTGAAAAAACAGGTGGAAAAGTGCAGTAATAAACTCTGGATTGTATACTAGCATAAAGATATTTTATGGCTATACCATCACAGTTTGTGGTTTTTTGGTCTTGAAACGAATTTTTTTATAAAATTTTATATTGCAATTAGTTTCCGGCATACTTCGTAATTCACCCGAATCATTTCGTATACCCTCGGCATAATTCCGAATGTTTCCAAATTCTTTTCAAATCGCTGGCATGATTTTGCAAGTAAGGTTTTGATTGGTCAAATGAAAGGCCAACTGGACATGAGCTCCAACGAGGTGCTGTTAGATCCACATGTAATAGGGGAGCTAATTTTAATTAGATTGACTTGTTAATAAGACTAAAATGAAAAGTAAGGATTGTTAGTATTATTATAAATGACAGTGAAACATGAACATGTATTAATTTTATTATTGACTATTATTATCTTTTTGGTGACATTTACATTTTAACAATTAAGGTATTCTAATTTCTGAGGAGAGCAATGACTATCGCAAACGAAAATTCAGGTGAGCCTTTTTTAGCTTCTGAAGATTTTACAAACGGCAGTCACTGCGTACACACTGAAAACATCCCATGGGCGCATAAATAAATCTGGGATAAATTTAACATGGCTCCCGGCAACATGGCAAATTTGACCTTGCCCTTCAGTGAAGTTTATTTTCCTCCAAAACTTGTACGATCGATGAACTATTTTCTTAGTTAAACGTATCCTAATATTGTTTGTATATTATGGTAAATTATTTTATTAATTAAGTGAGATAATAACTGTAAAACTGATTACTGTAATATTAGTGCTTCTGGGAACTATATCCATGTGCGCTGAGAACCTGTTTACATATACTCGTTGCTAAGGTCAGATATATCGGTACACAATGTTTGTAAACAACAGTATTAAAATTCTGTTTTTATAATTAACCCCAAAGGCTTTTTCACTAAAACTATTTTATATTGAAGTTAGATCAAAAACGCAATTGTGTAATGATAGTCTCATGTTTATGCACATTAGAATTTGTGTGTATTATTAGTTTGAATTCCCCATATATTTGCAATGGAACTTAGCTTGTTTTTGTGCCAGGTAAAAAATGTCGTTTTTATAATATCCCCTTAGGCGTTTTCATTAAAACTATTTTATATTGACATTAGACCAAAAACGCAATTGATGTAATGATAGTCTCATGTTTATGCACATTAGAATTTGTTTGTATTATTAGCTTGAATTCCCATTATATTTGCAATGCACCATAGCTTGTTTTTGTTCCTGGTACATAATGCAGGTTTTATGAATATTCTAAAGGCTTTTTCTGTGAGATTGCTTTACGCTAATTTTAGATTGAAAAGGCAATTAAGAAATGATAGTTTTATGTTTTTGCACTTTAGAAATTTCCAGTATTGATTATTTTAAATTGGTAATGCGTTTGCCATCGGCTAAACTGACGTATTTATAAAAGTTGAAGTTTCTCATAATTTAGAGTGTGCATTTACAAACTGTAAATTGCAAACGGAAGCTGGACCAAAAAAGAATTCCTTTATCTATTGAGCAATTGTGTCCATAATGTAATTATTAAATGAAATGGTATTTATTTTGTAAAGGTGGATCTCTTCCTAGCGTGACGTAATTTCTGTTATGACGTCGCGTGGTACTTAAGTAAACGTATAAAAGGCTGACGTCAACGGTCTTTCTACCACTCGTTCGCTGTCTGACAAGCAAACATTAAAATCACGTCAACTTGTCCAACTTTCTAATTATTGTATTGCATTACATACATTTAAATTGACACGGGAATAAATTTAACTTACATTTTGAAAGTAAATTGTGTTAACTTACCATCTCTATTTAATTAACTTAGTGTATCGAAGTAATATTTACAAGCAACTGCAAGCTGCAGTTTACATTTATTGGAGACAGAGTTCTCACTGGTTTAATATAACTGGAGCTGAAAGGAAGAGATCTACCTATGTGTTGGAAACTTACCTGTGAACATTAACTTTATTTTCATTTACTCAACACTTTTAAATAAATTTATAATTCTGGAAACTGGAACACTTCGGCTTTGTCATCTGTGGATGTTATTTATATTCTCTGGACATTGTTGATATTCGTGGGACGCGGCCACAACAATATATATATATATATATATATATATATATATATACATATATATATATATATATATATATATATATATAGGTGATGTGTGGTATACGCACAGAAGGTATTTGCGTCTGTGTCGACATGCTGATACCAGTTCATTCTTGGAGTTTAGTGTGCTGGTTTCATGCTTATACATTATGAACAGTTTTTCCTTCAGGCAGAGGTTACATCTTTTGCTCGCTGAAGAGTATGGCTTTGCATTGGATAAAATTTTCCACTTAATGGTGTATGGGGTGAATCTATCCTTCAGTATCCAAATGTACTGACTTAGCGCTGTTGCGTTCTTCCGTGTTGCGTTTTGAAAACTGCTCGTGTGCGCGGTATATCTCGTCTTAAATGTGTTCTCGGTCAAACCAACGTATGTTTCTTGCTTGTTGTCATCGAGTGTATTAACGGTAGCTTGATATATTACTCCTTTCTGCAAGCATTTACCCTCAAGTGGACATTCAGCTCTTCGTCTACAGTTGCATTCTCTGGAGGGAACGGCGTCATTGTCTCTGTGTCGCTGAAATTATTTTCCCGACATTAGGCATGCAGCTATAGCTAATTTTAACGGTGTTTCGATTTATAATTTTGTGGAGAGGGTTGCTTTTGGGAAAGCACTCATCGAGTAATCTGAGGAACTGGTGACCTACGTTGGTTTTCACGTTGGAGCTATATGGTGGGTTGTACCAGGTGATGTTCCTATTGCGGTTGTTTCTGCGTCTGTTGTTTTCTGCTGTTGGGGTGTATTTGAGGTTATAGTTATATCCGCTCTTGAGTAAGGCTTCCTTATATGGGCGTTTCGCGTCTTCAAAGATGCACTCATTCGAAGATATATCAGAAAGTCTTTTATTTATTGTTTTTGGTATACTGCGGATGATATTTGGAGAGAGATTGCTCTTGTTGTGGATGTATAAAGGTGTGTTGTTTGGTTTCATATAGGGTTTGACTGAGCTCTTTTCAAGATCTAGAGTTACGTCTAAGTAATCTACAGATTTTTTGTTGGCGACTATAGTGATCTTGAGTTTATGGTTTGCAAATATTCTGCAAATATCTTTCTTGATTATCTCTATGGTTCTCGGTGACTCATTGAATGCGGCTAGGCCATCGTCGCGGTATAGTCCTATATTGTTGCCGTATTTGGCTTGTAGTTCTGAAAGAAGAAAGAGCCCGACAATTTCGCAAATTTCTGCTCCATCATAACTACCCATAGTTACATCAAACCGTGATTGTTTGCCTCTTTTGCACCACGCTTTGCTGTTAAATAGCAGTGAATTTCTTGCTTGTAATATTATTTCCATCTCATCGCTAGAAATGTCGTCGAATTTGGAGGCGGACTGTAGGGCTTGTTTCACGAGATTTTCTGTTATGGACGGGTAAAAATCACATATGTCGAAACATATGAAAGAATAGTTGGATTTATTGGATATTGCTTTAAACCACTTAATCACGTCTGACGTGTTCCTCCACTGGTTAGTTTTGGTTGTGTTCAGAATCTTTCTGTTGATTCTCTCTAAGATTTTTTTGCTTATTATGCCAATTTCCGGTTTAGATGGGTTTGTTAGTCTACAGGTGGGTTTATTGGAGAAGTTTGGTTTGTGGTCTTTTAACGTGATAAATGCTTCACTTTTTGCTTTTGTATCTATGCGGTCTGCTAGATTTAGTTTTTCTGCAATGTGTTTGTCTTTAGTGGTTATCTCTCGTTCTGAGTTCTGTGCCGCAATTTTATATGCTTTGGTGGTGTTGCTATCTAGTAGACTGTTGTAAGTGGTGGTGTCCAGCTTGTAAAAGTTTGTGGTTTTATCGGCAGGTACGAGTAGTTTCTTGTCATGTTTTATAGTGTTTATGTCCTTAGCGAGTTTTCGTTGTAGTTGGTTGCTTGATGTGTTGTTAAATTGTAGATTTTTAGCTAGTCTTACCATTTTTTCTTCGGAGTTCTTCAGTTCTGGTATAGAAGGAGGGGATTTGGTGGTGCTAAATCCGTATGTTTCTTTCTGTTGTGTTGCAACTTCGGGATTGAGGAAGAAGAAAGATCTCCATCTTAATCTCCTTCGGAATGACTCGGTCTTTTCTAAAAAGCTTCTTCTGTAGTCATCAGGTTTCGCGATCGGTATATATACTATTAAGATACTGGCACTTCTTTTGTTATTCACTATATGACATACGTACTTAGGCCTACAATAAAATATATTAAAGTAAAGCTTTTGTCCGTTTAACGACACTAGAGGACATTGATTAATTAATCATCGGCTATTGGAGTACACTACAATAGATATTTAACGACACCCCAGCACGAAAAATACATCGGCTCTTGGGTGTCAAACTTGCTATTGGAGGTCAAACGATTAGCAATTTTGACAAGTAGTCATCAGGGGTCTCATGCATGAACCGAGACAACCGAAAGTCTCAAACAAGTCATTGTCCCGGACTATATACGTCAAGACTTTGGCCGTCGTCAGTTTTCTATGCATGGACCCGACGTGCGACTACGACAACGAAGTTCGAGACTTTAGCACGATTGTCATAACGTTCGCTGTATTTCTATTTATAAAGTAGGAAATCCCAAGATTTTCTTGCACTGAAACACTTCAACATATAAACTATAACATTGCAAGAAATAATAGAAAACGTTTTTGACATCACACTGATTTTGTATTTACAATGGAACTACTCTCTACAATATTTATTGTGGTAATGTCGTGGGTAACCATGGTGACACTATAGCACAAATTATTAATAAGGTGAAAAAATATGAAGAAAGCTGGGGGTTTTAAATCAGAGAAACTATTGTGTATGTTACTTTATAATTGTGATTAATTTTTTTAATCCATCACAAGATTATGGGTCACGCTATTTAAAAATCTCAGAGTTGCGCCTGCCAATTAAACCATACCTGTAAATCGACAATTTTGTTTTTAATTTCCCATTTACGTAACATCGAATTAAGGCAATCGAATACGCCCCTCAATTTAAAACAACGTATGCGTTATATAATATACAGTAAAGCATACAACACTGGATCACGCGTTTTATATATTTATAACAATTACATAACATATTCACTGATAAACGAACATATTTTGTTATTTTTATATATTTTAATCAAATGGGTTTGGACGCGTTCGCTTGTTAGATATATTTTAAAACAACTCGTGAAACATAGATGGCGATAAATGGGGTGGAGGGGGGGGGGGGAGTCAAAGATTAAATGTGAGGTCATATATAAATATGAATATATAAACATAATTTAAATTGTTTGTAATCAACTCTGGTCTTATAAAATCAGTTTCTAATGATGTAACGTTATGAGCTAAATTCTTGTGATCTGTCGGAATAAAAAAATACTAAATAATAATAAATACAAATATTTATTCAAATCCATATTCTGCTTGGGGTATTCCCCGTCACAACAAGTACACCATGACTGGTATATCAAAAGCCGTGGTATGTGCTGTCCTGTCTGTGGGGGAAATGCAGCGGGTTTCCTTTAAGACTACTAGAAAAAAACATTACAAAATGTTTGACATGCAATAACCGATGATTAATAAACAAAAGTGCTCTAGTGGTGTCGTTAAATAAAACTTGTTTTTCTTCGTATTTTACGCGAATAAGATTTGTATGACTCACTGTGTAGGACCGACATCGGATATTGGTACTATCGATTCAACTATGGTAATAAAATGTTAAAATTTTAACATATAATTTAAAGTTATAACTGATAATAAAACATGAATCGAAACAATGACGTTGTCTCGGACTATTTGCGAACGCCGAAACTTTCACGTGAAAGTCAGAATGCATGAATGAAGACAAGCCAAAGTCTGGGACTACTGGAGGGACGAAATCGCTCGAATTTTGGTCCTGTTACAACCCAGGCGTAAACACAGTAGTCTCTGACAACCGGTTACATTCAGTATAGCTGACGTTGTACTGATGTGTTTTATAGACTTGCGATTAGGGTTAACTGAATTTATACCCACATTTTGGACGCATGGGCAATCCAGCATTTTGTAATAGGGGGAGGGGCCTCACAAAATTATAAAAAGGGCAATTTCGTTTTGTCGAAGGCAAATTATCCGACCTCCAAAAGAGTGCACGATCTTTATGCGGGTTTGGGGACATGTTCATCGGAAATTGTTGAAATAAAGATACCCAGAGACGTGTTTTCATAACAGTTGAGTGTTGTGCATTGTGGGTGATGAATTTAAAAAGGGCACTTAAAACGGAAGCCCTCTGGGCCCGCCAATGGGACGTATATAATGTCGATCAAATGTATCATACTTTTCTGTTGTACCGGTATATCATTTATCAACTACATGTCAATAGGAACCGGGGGCCTGTGACATCCGTCTACCACCCGTTAATTATTCAGAATTAATAGTGGGAGTACTTGTTTGTTAAAAGTCTTAAATACAGGTCTATAATTGTTTTATTATCAGTTATAACTTTAAATTATATGTTAAAATTTTAACATTTTATTACCATAGTTGAATCGATAATACCAATATCCGATGTCGGTCCTACACATCGAGTCATACAAATCTTATTCGCGTAAAATACGAAGAAAAAAAGTTTTATTTAACGACACCACTAGAGCACTTTTGTTTATTAATCATCGGTTATTGCATGTCAAACATTTTGTAATGTTTTTTTCTAGTAGTCTTAAAGGAAACCCGCTGCATTTCCCCCCACAGACAGGACAGCACATACCACGGCTTTTGATATACCAGTCATGGTGTACTTGTTGTGACGGGGAATACCCCAAGCAGAATATGGATTTGAATAAATATTTTTATTTATTATTATTTTGTATTTTTTTATTCCGACAGATCACAAGAATGTAGCTCATACAATTTAAATTATGTTTATATATTCATATTTATATATGACCTCACATTTAATGTTTGACTCCCCCCCCCCCCCACCCCCACCCCATTTATCGCCATCTATGTTTCACGAGTTGTTTTAAAATATATCTAACGAGCGAACGCGTCCAAACCTATTTGATTAAAATATATAAAAATAACCAAATATGTTCGTTAATCAGTGAATATGTTATGTAATTGTTATAAATACATAAAACGCGTGATCCAGTGTTGTATGCTTTACTGTATATTATATAACGCATAAGTTGTTTTAAATTGAGGGGCGTATTCGATTGCCTTAATTCGATGTTACGTAAATGGGAAATTAAAAACAAAATTGTCGATTTACAGGTATGGTTTAATTGGCAGGCGCAACTCTGAGATTTTTAAATAGCGTGACCCATAATCTTGTGATGGATTAAAAAAATTAATCACAATTATAAAGTAACATACACACTAGTTTCTCTGATTTAAAACCCCCAGCTTTCTTCATATTTTCTCACCTTATTAATATTTTGTGCTATAGTGCCACCATGGTTACCCACGACATTAACACAATAAATATTGTAGAGAGTAGTTCCATTATAAATACAAAATCAGTGTGATGTCAAAAATGTTTTCTATTATTTCTTGCAATGTTATAGTTTATATATTGGAATGTTTCAGTGCAAGAAAATTATTGGGATTTCCTACGTTATAAATAGAAATACAGCGAACGCTGTGACAATCGTGCTAAAGTCTCGAACTTCGTTGTCGTAGTCGCACGTCGGGTCCATGCATAGAAAACTGACGACGGCCAAAGTCTTGACGTATATAGTCCGGGACAATGACTTGTTTGAGACTTTCGGTTGTCTCGGTTCATGCATGAGACCCCAGGTGAGGAAAGCCGCTACATTTTTCTAATGCAGCAAGGTATTCTTTATATGCACTTTCCCACAGGCAGGAAAGCACATACCACGGTATTTGACTACTTGTGGTGGACTGGTTGTCACGAGAAAAAAAAATAAACATCAGTCTACAGACTGGTAGGTACTGGGTTCGGATCCCAGTCGAGGCATGGAATTTTTAATTCAGAGACCGACTCCAAACCCTGAGTGAGCGCTCCGCAAGGCTCAATGGGTAGGTGTAAACCACTTGCACCGACTAGTGATCCATAACTGGTTCAACAAAGGCCATGGTTTGTGCTATCCTGCCTGTGGGAAGCGCAAATAAAAGATCCCTTGCTGCTAATCAGAAGAGTAACCCATGTAGTGGCGACAGCGGGTTTCCTCTCAAAATATGTGTGGTCCTTAACCATGTGTCTGACGCCATATAACCGTAAATAAAATGTGTTGAATGCGTCGTTAAATAAAACATTTCTTTCTTCTCTTTTTTATACTGTTCAATGACTGCACGTACATGTACAAATCTGGACAATTTCCAATTTCTTCGAAGGAATACACAATTAAATAACACAGGAATAGATGTGCTACAAGGTCTTGGACTCGTGGAATGTGCGGTCCAATGTAAGCTCCGTAAAAAGTGCAGATCATTCAGCTTTCAGCATTCCAGTGGAGATTGTAAACTTTATGAAAGTAAAATCGGACAAGCCGGAAACGATGTTGTCTTAAAGACTGGGACTGATACCAGCAATATAGACGACTGGCCTTCTGTAAGTATCACACTACAATGATTAGAATTCACAACTGATACCAGCAATATAGACGACTGACCCTCTGTAAGTATCACACTACAATGGTAAAAATTTACCACTGGTACCAGCAAAATAGACGACTTACCAGCAATATAACGACTGACCTTATGCAAGTACCACACTATAATGGCAAGAATTCACTACTGGTACAAGCAATATAGACGACTGGCCTTCTGTAAGTATCACTCTAGAATGGTAATAATTGAGCACTGATACAAGCAATGTAGATGACTGGCCTTCTGTAAGTATCACTCTAGAATGGTAAGAATTGAGCACTGATACAAGCAATGTAGATGACTGGCCTTCTGTAAGTATCACACTACAATAGTAAGAATTCACCACTGATACAAGCAATATAGACGACTGACCTTCTGTACGTATCAGACTACAATGGTAATAATTCACCACTGATACAAGCAATATAGACAACTGGCCTTCTGTACGTATCACACTACAATGGTAAGAATTCACCACTGATACAAGCAATGTAGATGACTGGCCTTCTGTACGTATCACTGTACAATGGTAATAATTCACCACTGATACCAGCAATATAGACGACTGGCCTTCTGTAAGTGTCACTCTACAATGGTAACATTTTACCACTGATACCAGCAATATAGATGACTGACCTTCTGTAAGTGACACTCTACAATGGTAAGCATTCACCACCGATACCAGCAATATAGACGACTGGCCTTCTGTAAGTGTCACTCTACAATGGTAAGCATTCACCACCGATACCAGCAATATAGACGACTGGCCTTCTGTAAGTGTCACTCTACAATGGTAAGAATTCACCACTGATACCAGCAATATAGACGACGACTGGCATTCTGTAAGTAACACACTACAATATAAGAATTTCGCCGATTTACATATATGGCCTCGGTCTGTTCAGAAAAGAATCTGTGTTTCCAGGAAAACAAGTTAGATAAGGTAGAATGGCTTTACAAAAGGTGCTATATTCACCCTAAAGAAACATGATTGATCGTGGTTTGTTTAACGACATCACTAGAGAAAACTGATTTATTGATATCCGGTTATTAGATGTCAATAAGAAACATAAATATAGGCTTTTGATCTAAATATTATATTTTTATAATTGAAAAATATTTAGAAACCTAAAACTTTTACTTCTGTAGACTGCGATTAGGCCGCCAAACGTAATGATTTTATTTTTAGGAGTAATTATTGGACACCATACCATAATGGAAGCATATTGGGTGTCAATCAAGTTACATCCATAATGTTGTTGTTGGGTTTGTTTTGTTTGTTGGTTGGTTGGTTTTTTTGTTGTTGTTGTTGTTGTTGTTTTTGGGTTGGGTTTTTTTTTTTTTTTTTTTTTTTTTTTGGGGGGGGGGGGGGGGGGGTGTGTTTGTTCTGAAATAAACCACATTAAACCGATTTTCTCAGGACGACGTACTTGATCCGTGATTTGATATAAGCACAAAACTAAGTTAAAATGACATGAATGTTCTATTAGTAAAACAATTCATTGTGCTATCCGTCATCGTTCAAAAGCATATTCATTGTAAGAAAATGGTTATCTACGTCCACAACCAAAACAGAAAACCCACTCTATCTTTAAAAACCCAAATCAACAAAACAATATTAAAGGGACATTCCTGAGTTTGCTGCAATGTTTTAAGATGTTATCAAATAATAAAATATTTCTTCGATTAAACTTACATATTAAATATATTTTCTTGTTTAGAATATTAGTGGCTTTATATTAAACGTGTTTCTGATCGTTCTAATATTTGTACTAGGTTAATTTTCATTTTATTTCCTAAACAAGTATTTTTTCGTAGGTACGAAATTATTTGAAGACAAAAGCCAGTTTGGGCTTCTTACAAATATTAAGACGACCAGAAACACATTGAATATACAGACATTGATATTCTAAACAAGAAAATATATTTAATATGTAAGTTTAATCGTAGAAATATTTATTAGTCGGAATCATCTTACAATGCAGCAAACTCAGAAATGTCCTTTTAATATATGATATATAAACCAATAACATCCTATGTCAGTAAAGTCTGCAGTGTTGTTTATGTGCAGAGAATGTGAACACATTCGGGCAGCATCATCCTTTAAAATCAATATTTCTCTAAAACTGAAAAATGCGACTTTTATCGTTGTTCCCGTGGATTCTGCAAATGTTTTTAGGTAAATAATGACTAAATATGCATGTACATATTTAATATTTATAACTAATATTGCTTTGGATTTAATATGTACTCTTGAAAAAAAGTAGGGGAACCTGAAATATTAATGTTAATACCAACTATTAAACCGAACATACTTTTTGACCACAGACATCCTAGTAAAGAACGTTCAGGTCTGTGTACCAACACACCGAAACACATTCCATAGTTTACACGTGCATCACGCAGTTGCCCCGTACACGTGCGTGGGGTGTCATTCTCGATTTTGACAATTTCCAGGAAGGTCGATTAATCACTGTTATACACTATTTCTGTCAATCTTTTTCATTTTGTTGATCATACAGTTGTTATTGTTTTGTTTTTAGTCATTTTTATTGTCTGAATTTGCGATTTACTGAAAAAAAACCCCGTCAACTTTCAAATTTCACTTCTGACCACAATCGTCCTTCAAGATCTTTGGTGGTTATAAAACCTACTGTAATACTGAACTACCGGTTGTAATGTTTGCCCAATTAATTCACTATTATCCTATAACCATTTCCCGCAGCTAATATACCTTACAAGTTTGGCAATTGTAAATTCTTATAGAGTTCCCCTACTTTTTTGAACAGTATACGTGTTGACGCAGTTTCCATCCAGTAAAAATACCCTAGAAGTCCTCGTTTAGTCAGTATGGCCGGCACAGCGTACTGGCAGAAATATCTCATTCAATTTCGAAAGCGTTCAGATAATTAAGCGGAAACAAGAATGATTGAAAAAAAATCATTTCATCATTTCATTATTTCATTATTTATTAAATGTTTATTTATTTATTTATTTATTTACTACATGTACTTACTTATTTGTTTGTTTATTTACTTATTTACTTAATAACTTATTTACGTAATTTACTTATATATGTATTTATTTATTCATTCATTCACCTCTGTATTTATTTATTTTGTAATTAATTTTTATTATTTTTCATTTCATTTCAATTTTGTTTTCGTTGTATTTATTTGTTTATTTATGTATTTGTATTTATTTATTTGTATGTATTTATGTATTTATGTATTTAGTTGTTTATGTTTAGATTGTCCGTCTCCTCCAGTTGTTACAAACGCCACGGCCAACTTCACGACAAGCCACGAGACGACCAAAGTCGGAAGTCGTCTGTCGTACTCCTGTGACGTGAACTTCCACCCAGTGGGTAACAGAACCTGTCTCCCAGACGGAACGTGGTCCAACTTCACATGTGAACCGGGTTAGTTTGTCCGTCATCATACTTCCTGCATACACTAACACAAACGTGGTGGGACGTAGCCCGGTGGTAAAGCGTTCACTTGATGCGCGGTCGGTCTGGGATCGATCGCCGTCGGTGGACTCGTTGGGCTTCTCATTCCAGCTAGGGGGCGAGACGTAGCCCAGTGGTAAAACGCTCGCCTGATGCGCAGTCGGTTTGGGATCGATACCGGTCAGTGGGCTATTTCTCGCTCCAGCCAGTGCACCACGACTAATATATCAAATACCGTGGTATGTGCTATCATGTCTATGGGATGGTTCATATAAAAAGATCCCTTGCTGCGAAATGAATGGTCCATGAAGTGGCGACAGCGGGTTTCCTCCCTAAATGTCTGTGTGGTCCTTAACCATATGCCCGACGTCATATAACTGTAAATAAAAAGTGTTGAGTGCATCGATAAATAAACCATTTCCTTCTTCTTCTTCCTTTTCAGCCAGTGCTCCACAACTGGTGTAACAAAGGCCATGGTATGTACTATCCTGTCTGTGAGATGGTGCATATAAAATATCCCCTGCTGTTAATCGAAAACAGTAGCCCAATTAGCGACAACTGCGCGTTTCCTCTCGCAATATATGTGTGGTCCTTAACCATATGTCCGACGCCATATAACCGTAAATAAAATGTTTTGAGTGCGTCGTTAAATAAAACATTTCCTTCGTTTCTTCATTGGCTACTGGATCGCATATACAGGATAGCACATACCTCGGCCGTTGATACACCAGTAGTGGTGCACTAGTGGGAACGAGAAATAGCCCAATGGTCCTCCTAGACGGGGATCGAACCCACACCGACCGCGCATCTGGCGAACTCGTAACCTCTGTGCTACGTCCCGCCCCATGTATTGTATTGAAAAATCAATGTTTAAAACAGAACAGTTTTATGACAGTGAGAGGCAGTTTTCTTTGCGACGGTGCAAGACGCTGTAACAGCTTTTCCTGCATTCTCCCCACCCTGTAATCTGAACGACAAAACCGTAATACGAGATTAGTATATAGCTCCTGAAAACTGCGTAGTCGAATTTTCATTTGGCAAAACAGTGGTTGACTCCATCTTTTACTGGAGATTTCATCCTTCCTTCACAGCCACAAACAGGCCTGATGCTTATAACACGCTAAGTCTGAGATTGGGTCTGGACTCTAACGTTTTATAAACATGGGCCCAGGACTGGCAAGCGCAGACTACTTAAATCACTGTCATAATAGTGATGATACGAGGTGTTCTCGAAAAGATCATATCCTGCCCCACCGGTGGCAACCGTCAAAAGTATAGCCATCACAGCTGTCAAGTCTCACTTCGTATAAAACGATGTAAACATTTTATTATTATTATTATTATTATTATTATTATTGTCGTTTTACCTTCAGTTCGTGGTCATAGTGCTGCGATTATTAACTCATTAATTATTTATATTTGTAGATCTATGCTCCGTTGGAGACGGGTTCGTGTTGCTGGATAACCCACAATTGTGCTTTAAGGTTTCCAAGGACAAGAAAACCGCTCATGAATCACGTGACATCTGCAAACGACTTGGGGCCAAGTTGATCGTTGTAGACACGGAGGTGAAAAATACGGCTGTCAGTGAATACATCAATTCAAAACAAGGTCATTTTAATGCTAGTCACATACTACCAACTGTCACGACGAAGTTGGCCAATTCGCCGATATGACGACTTCTGTGGTTGTCCAGTTGCTACGACCTATTAGTTGTTCATGTTAGCGCACCTGTCGTACGTTGGCAGGGTGCGTCTCTATATGCGGCGGGATATTTCAAAGGTCTTGTCGAGTCGGTCTTCTCCGTCGTGATCGCCGATAGTCTGAGATTAGCGTTAGTTTTCTCTTCTTTACGGACTGGAGCCCATGACTTGGTTTATAACCATGTGTTTTTATAATTCTATGGTTAACGACATTCGCTGTTCGCATCCTTGGTTTGGTTTATATCCATGTCTTTGATAATTCTATGGTCGACGACATTCGCTGTTCGCACCCTTGGTTTGGTTTATAACCATGTGTTTTTATAATTCTATTGTTAACGACATTCGCTGTTCGCACCCTTGGTTTGGTTTATAACCATGTCTTTGATAATTCTATGGTCGACGACATTCGCTGTTCGCACCCTTGGTTTCGTTTATAACCAAGTGTTTTTATAATTCTATGGTTAACGACATTCGCTGTTCGCACCCTTGGTTTGGTTTATAACCATGTGTTTTTATAATTATATGGTTAACGACATTCGCTGTTCGCACCCTTGGTTTGGTTTATAAGCATGTGTTTTTATAATTCTATGGTCGACGACATTCGCTGTTCCCACCCTTGGTTTGGCTTATAAACATGTGTTTTTATAATTCTATGGTTATCGCCATTCGCTGTTCGCACCCTTGGTTTGGTTTATAACCATAGGTTTTTATAAGTCTATGGTTAACGCCATTCGCTGTTCGCATCCTTGGTTTGGCTTCGTACACAATACATATATCACGTGTTCCAAACTTGTTCCCAATGTGGCATGTTAAACTTAAAGTGTAATTAAATTTAACGGCACCACTAGAGCACGTTCATTTATTAATCATCGGCTATTGGTAATTTTGACATATTGTCTCAGATAGGAAACCCGCTACAGTTTTCCATTAGCAGCAAGGGATCTTTTATATTCACAATCTCACAAATAGGATAGCACATACCACGGCATTTTATATACCACAGTGGTACACTGGCTGAAGCGAGAAATAGCCCAATGGCTCCATCGACGGGGATCGATCCTAGAGCGAACACTTTACCAGTGGGCTACCCCCCCCCCCCCCCCCCCCCCCGCAACCTTAATGTAGCATGTACCCCAATGTAGCATATTTACATGAAATAAATATTATCTATTATCACTTCAAATCTTCGTAAATAATGCATTATCTATCTGTCTACCCACCTACCTACCTACCTATTTTAGTTTAATTTCTCTTTCTATATGTCTATCTCATGATCTATTCATTATTTGCTGTTCATTCATTTAGTTAGTTAGGTAGTTAGTTTGTTCTAACCGCCACACACCCCTAGTTTATCAGATACGAACGTGTGGGGGTGCGACGGGTGCGTACCTGCGTGCCAACACCAAAAATTAGCAAAGGTCCACATTTTCTCTATCAAATGTAGATAACGTTACGAAAAAGTGGAGGGTGGTGGGTTTTTTTTTTTTTTTTTTTCTTTTTTTCTTTTAAGTGTGTGTGCGAATCACGAGGAATTCACCCCTCATCCCCATTATACATCCTTCTTACGGGCCTGGTTCAACGTACCTTAAACTAATGTGCTTGATTTTTCTTTCGATGTTCTTCAGTTCCAGACGTTTTTTTTGGATTACCGGCCTCGGTGGCGTCGTGGTAGGCCATCGGTCTACAGGCTGGTAGGTACTGGGTTCGGATTCCAGTCGAGGCATGGGATTTTTAATCCAGATACCGACTCCAAACCCTGAGTGAGTGCTCCGCAAGGCTCAATGGGTAGGTGTAAACAACTTGCACCGACCAGTGATCTATAACTGGTTCAACAAATGGTTTGTGCTATCCTGCCTGTGGGAAGCGCAAATAAAAGATCCCTTGCTGCTAATCGGAAGAGTAGCCCATATAGTGGCGACAGCGGGTTTCCTCTCAAAATCTGTGTGGTCCTTAACCATATGTCTGACGCCATATAACCGTAAATAAAATGTGTTGAGTGCGTCGTTAAATAAAACATTTTTTTTTCTTTTTTTTTTCTTGTTTATTTTGGATTGGCTTGACATACAAAGTGAACGAGAACAGGTTTGTCTGGGAAAACGGAAACGAGACTACTTTCACCCATTGGGCCAGTGGGAAGCCAGGTGGCGGCGGCCAGGACTGTGTGGTGCTATCCTCCTGGATCGCGTCGTGGTTCCACGTCGCCTGTGCAAGGAGATACCATTATATTTGTGAAAAACAACTCTCCACATAGTAACCATATTATGAAGAACTTGCCCCCTTTTCGGCTACCCACCAGTGTTTTTTTTGTTTTGTTTTGTTTTTCGGGGTGGGGGGTTCTTTTTTTCTTTTGTTTGGGGGGGGGGGGTTCTTGCCCCCATCTAGGCTTTGTGTTCTTTGTCGAATACTAAAATTAAAGTTGGCAATATGTTTATATATGTATACAAACACAAACCCACGCATGCACGCACGCACACACGCACACACACACACACAAATAGAAGTTATTTTCAGAGTGTGTTCCGGTATCGTCAATATCATGTATTTCGAACAACAGAGGCTCACATAATATATTAATTGTATTGCTAATATATGATATTGACGATACCGAACACACGAGCGTAATACTATTTTTATCTCTGTATGTATGCAGAGAGAGAGAGAGAGAGAGAGAGAGAGAGAGAGAGAGAGAGAGAGAGAGAGAGAGAGAGAGAGAGAGAGAGAGAGAGAGAGAGAGATAGACTGTTTTTCAGTATCGTCAATATCATATATTAGGACTAAAATTGTTATTATTTGACCCTCTGTCGAGCATAAGACATTATTTTTATTCCTGTTATATGATATTGACGATACCGACACACAGCAGGGTAATAACCTCTTTACCATATAATCTCAAGCCTAATACAACGTGTTTTTGTAAACTGTACACGCAGCTTTAAATCGAGTCATCCATTATTGATATTCAAATGACGTAAGAATATGTGGCGCAGTGTAGTTTTTAATGGAAATGACGTCAAACTCGAATAATATCATTGTGGATGTCCTTACGCGCGACTTTGACGTGGTATGGTCGATAAATTCCGCACATTTTGATATATTTTTATCGAGTCATAATTTATTTATCTAATCATTTATTAAACTATATTTTATTTATTGAATCTTTCTGTTTCTTTAATGTATTTTTGAACATGATGAAATATTTGCTTGTTTGTGTCGTCACTTAATGTGGTTCTACCATTTAGTATTAACTGGAGGTTTATTGGTACAAATGTACTTAAAGAGTCTAATAGATGTTGTCTTTGCTGGGTATAAAGTTTACACTGAAAGACGTAATGGAAGCTGCTCTCGTAATGATACCCACATTTGCAGGATGGATCTGTAACTAGTCCACAGCCATATAAATCAGCTCTTAAGACACTACAAGCGTGCCTTAATATTGTATGTAAGATATTTTCCATTCGATTTCCACATGAGTGGAACGAAGGCACCTTGTAACCTTCATGTGCAACTGCTTTTTTAAAGGTTGAAATCTGCTCACACTTTTTAATTTCTAATGGTAAGGTGTTCCACTGAGCAATAGTCGAATGAAAAAGAAGAATAGTGTTAATATATTAGCTCTGGAAAATCGAATAGATTTCTTAGTCTATAGTGAACACGTTGTTCTACCCTAGCCGCAATGCAGTTTGTTAAAAAGTCAGGAGCCAAACCATTAAGTATTTTAAACATAGTACACAATGTTTTTGCCTTTCGACGTTCAGAGAGGGTAACTAAACCAGTTTCTAAGTATAGAGCATTTCGTGATGCAAACAAAGGTAAACCTGTTATTAATCTTGCAGTTTCAAGTTGAACTTTTTCTAAAACAGAGCATCCGTCCCACACTTCAGATGCATATTTCAGTACTGGACATGTAAACGTTGTATATATTTGCATCAATATTTGCCGGTCTAAAGAATACTTGTATTTCTTCAACGCAGAAACCATAGATGAAGCCGATTTACATATGTTATGAATATGATTTTTCCATTTCCCATTGTTTGTAAACGTTAAACCTAGATATATCTGTGTTTGCGTTAAATCAATAGGCGTGTTACCAAAATATAAATTAATTGGAAGAGGATCATTGGCATTTTTTCAGAATACAACTACGCTGGTTTGTCAGGATTAAACGTGACAAGCCACTGAGATGACCAGTTATGGAGTTTCTGTAAATTTTCGTTGAGATTAGATTCTATAATTGTTACGTCATTTGATGAATATATTAAACTAGTATCATCGGCAAAGAGTCTAGTTACACAATTGAGCTCATCGGCAATGTCGTTAACGTAAACTACAAATAGGAATGGACCGAGTACTGAGCCTTGAACATATATTTAATATGTAATTATTTAAGTCTCCATAAAGCCCCTGTTCTTCGTAATCATCTTATAATGGCTGCAAACTCAAGACAGAACCTTTAGAAAACGAGTCTAGTAATATAAAAGAGCTCTTGCGTAAGTTAACATTACGAATAGAAACACTTGAAGAAAATATAGAAAAAAAACCCCATCAACAACAGAGTTTGAGGTATTTCCGACACGGTATAAGTCAGTGTAAGTTTCAGAAAGTTAAGGTTAAAGTTTGTTTTGTTTAACGACACCGCTAGAGCACATCGAATAATTAATCATCGGCTATTGAATGTCAAACATTTGTTAATTCTGACACGTAGTCATCAGAGGAAACCCGCTGCATTTTTCCTAAAGCAGTAAGGGACCTTTTATATGGACTTCCCCACAAACAGGAAATCACATACTACGGGCTTTGGCCACAACGTTTAAAAAGGCATGAGTAAAGAAATCAATTAATGGTTTAATTGATCTGAAAGATGAGACAAAGATACCAAACTAACGATTCGGTCATGTAATTCAGTTTGTCGAATAGGTCTGAAATAAACCCAGCTAACAAGCAGAATGTGGAACATTTGACATAATTATAGTCTTAGAGAGGAAACCGATACATTTTGTTCCATTAGTAGCAAGGGATCTTTTATATGCGCCATCCTGCATAGAGGACAGCACATACCAATGGTATTTGATGTACCAGTCGTGGTGTATTGTCTAGAATGAGAAATAGTCGAAGGGGCCCACTGAAGGGAATCGATCCCAGACCGACCGCGCATCAAGCGAGTGTTTAACAACTGTGCTGCCTCCCGCCCGCAAATCTTATGACTACAAAGAAAGAGAAGATCGTGACTACTAAAATGATCAATGTCTTGTGAACAGTTTAGGTCATATTTACTGAATTGATTGTATATATATAATGTGAAATTCAGCTTATGTGCCATCCATGAATTGTTTTTTTATTTGATCCGGAGTGTCCAAAGTAAGAGGGGGGGGGGGGGGGGGGGTCATGGCTGTTCAACAACATTCCAAACTGTGTGCTGTGACCTGGACCTTTCTCAAGTAATTTTAATATTGGTCAAAACAGAATATTTATTTTTACATTTAGTAGCAATTATTTGCATATTTGCTTGTATTGTGTAATGTCTGGAACTATGCCATGTATTATAATTATTGTTTTATGAAATTCTTAGTAGTGCCGTTTATCGTGCCACGCACTATAGACAAAAACGAAATTGCGTAACTATTTTTACTAGTGACCGTTTGTATGCACAATGCGAGCTACATTTAGTTGTATTTCATAATAGATGTAATATGTTTATAGTGTATGGAACTGTGTTTGTAAATAGTTGCCGTAATTTATTTATGGGATATTAGTACATTTTGATCGCTAAATGTCTTGATGTAATGTTTGAATTCCGTGTTTTGGCCTTGCGGTTTTCGACTTTATTTAATTCCCAG
>NC_054705.1:43891967-43941762 GCF_016097555.1 Gigantopelta aegis | reverse complement strand
TAAGTCTATGTGGCGCAGTGTCTTTTTGAATGCAAGTGACGTCAAACTCGATTAACGTCAGTTTGGATGTCCATCCATCAAAATATACTAGGGCTTAACGTTTGTTGTTTTCTGAACGCTGGACAACTTTCAACGTAAAACTGCTAGTGAAATGTTTGTATTTGATGACTATGAATGCATACGTCAATTATCGAGTGTCACCCTAGTACGTTTGCTCAGTGTTAAAAAACCCTAGTGCCATGACCTCGATTAATTTACATCTGGTCACAGGTCATTTGTGATCAATACCTCACAGAAGATTTTGAAATCAAGACCGGAGTGAAGCAAGGATGCATACTATCTCCCGTTCTCTTCTGGATCATGAAAGACAGTACAAGGAGAGAACAGCGGCACCAAATGGATCTCCATGGAGCTACCTGAAGTTCTAGACTTTGCCGGTTGGGAGTTGTAAATGTTCGGTTGAAAATCAAAGCTCAAAGAATTAAATTCATAACGTGACACAGAGAGTGTTCAGCAAATCTTGGACGAACCTCTACACGACAATAAGTACATACCACAAAACAGGACTAAAAGCAGACTAATAGGAGCACGGTTAATTTTAGTTAGGGACATTTGGGAATATACGGACGAAAGACTTTCGACAGCTATATGTCCTAACAACTAGCGCGATTTTTCGCAGACTTTACACAAACATAAAGGAAACTTTTCCTCCACAATGGCTACGGCATCTACAAACCTCAGACCCTGACGATGGTGAGTTAGACGCCATCTTTCTACTAGAAACCGACGAGACGCTCTCCGACGTACAGTTCGCGACCACGAAGGACTTGTATACGGTCATGCTAACGAAAATATATAAAGACGTACTGTGTAAGCCCAAATGGGGAAAAACGTTTGGTGAAAACTTAATTTGGAAATTTTTTTGGAAAACCATTCATTCTGGGTTAATTGAAAATTGGGATTTTGATATAATTTACAAAATAATTCATAACGTCATTACAGTAAGGAAACACCTTTGTGATTGGAAGATTGTGTCCTCGCCAGTGTGTCTTGAATGCAATGACGTCGACACAGTCTTACACGCCTTTGTCCACTGCCCGAAAAAAAAACAATTTATTAAGGATGTGGAATATCTTTTTCAAAAACTTTTTGGATCTAATTTGAAGTTAAATGCATTTATAATTGTATTCGGTATAACACATAAAGTTGGCAATAATGCGTCAACTTGGGAATTTTTCTTTGGAGTAAAGTAATTAAAACAAGTTGGGCCTCTCGTAAAATGCTAGAAGAAAATAAGCCATGTAATGAAATAGCACTTTTCAAATGTTATGTCAAAAATCGTCTAGACTGAAAATTCTTCTGCAGTTGAGCAGCCAAAGATAAGAGAAAAATTCCTAAAATATTGGTGTTACGAAGACATCCTTGCAACGTGCACGGATGCCTTCCAATTACAAATGTTATTATAAAATAAAGATGTTTTAAGTTAACCGGGTATAAAATTATTATTACTTTTAAATCATACACACGTATGATAATAATATATTTTCTTTTTATTCATGTTTCAAAACTGATTTTATCTGTGTGTGTGTGTATATATATATATATATATATATATATATATATATATATATATATATATATATATGTATATGTATATGTATATGTATATGTATATGTATATGCGTATGTATATGTATGTATGTATATATATATATATATATATATATATATATATATATATAAAATTTTATTTCAATGAGACCCGGTTAATTTCGTCAAATAATTCGTTTAATGTATACAGAATGTGTGACGTTGTTTTGTAAATAAATGGGGTACCCGAAGTTTTCCAGAACATGTGCCCCAGGAGTATTATGTGCATCTACTGGTCGAACAGAATCAACAGCAAGGATCTCCATGACAGGACAGGCATGCAGCCCTCCAGGTTAAACGCCGCAGACGGAAATGGATTAAACACGTCTGTAGAATACCACTGACATCCATCCCAAGAGTGGCTATACTCTGGACCCCTGGTGGCAAGAGAATGAGGGGGAGACCCAAGGAGACCTGGAGAAGATCTATCGAGCGGGATACGAAGGCTCTTGCGTGGCAAGTCTGGCTTGTATGACTGTGTTTCCCAACCATCCATGGGTTCAAATGTCATTGTTGATCGCGAGTTGTCGACCATTCAAGAACCATAACTTTGGATGAACTCTGTCTAAACCGGTCCTCTATGCAAACCGGACTATATCGACGGTACGAAGTGAGTCCGCTTTAGACAGAGTCCACTGTATATATATATATATATATATATATATATATATATATATATATATATATATATATATATATATATATTGGACTGTGCCAAAACCGGCATTTGTCTAAACCGGATTTCTGTGTAAACTTGCACAGTTTCATGGTCCCGTCCAGCGACCATTAATTTATTATGACTTAACTTTTGTCTAATCCGGCATCTGTCTATTCCGGATATCGGATGCCAAATCAAGAACAAAGAAGCCGCTTTTGGTGTGATTAACTCTGTCGACCCCGGCATCCGACTACGTGTCTGAATTACCAAATGTTTGACATCCAATAGCATATGATTAATTAATCAATGTGCTCTAGTGGTGTCGTTAAACAAAACAAACAAAACCTTTCCTCTGGACATCAATATGAATAGCGTAATATTACACTGATACAAATAGGTTTAGCGCTAACGAGGAGGCTGGTACAAACCCACCAGCTTACGCCCCTGTTATATAGATAACTCTTACACACTTACCGTACTGTTTTGTTTATAAAAGTGAAGTCTTGTTTGGTTTTTATGTCCACCAGAGATCCATTGTTGGAGCACGTTGCTAGGGCATCAGTCCACGACTTTGTGTCTTCGTAATGCACGGTGTAGCACTTGTTGCGTGTTGTGTCGCAGAACGCGGGACATGCAGGGTCTGCGATAAAACACGTAAACATTAACTACTATAATATATTAAAGGGACAAATAGGCTCATAAGAATGAATGTTTTCGAAGCGTATATTACAAAAGTTATGGTGTGCATCACATCTTTATTACAGACATTCGGGCAAAATCAAAATGCATTATGTATCTAATTAGCATATGTACTCTTAAAGAGGGTAGCTTAGCAATGTATTACTGCTAAGACATTTTTTTTATATCTGTGCAGAGGACGGCCTAAAGTTCAGCCAACAAACGTTTCGCTCACGTTCGCGAACTATTTGATTGGTTGCCGAAGTTGTAATTCGGTTTACTGTGTACCGTAAAAACCAGTCTAGCGAATGTTAGTGACAAGCGGTTGACTGCACTTGCATCTCATACTATGCAAAATACCATTCAGGCCCGTAGGAACGATATCTGGATGGGGGAGGGGCAATCTCTAGTGGAGGAGACACAACCCCCAGATTTTGTATCTTTATTTATATTTAGTAGAATAAAAAAAAAAAAAAAATCACAACAACCCCCCCCCCCCCAAAAAAAAAAAAAAAACACACACAAAAAAGCAACACAAAAAACCACAAAAACAAAAACAAAACAAAACAAAACACCCCTTACATTTTCGTACTTAAGTGTGGGAAAAACAACAGGTTGTAGCTATTAACATGGAATGTATTTTACTTCAAGGGAAGTACCGTTATCACATTCCTCTTTAACAGAAGACTGCCATCCATGATAAACTTAGATTATGTTTACTGATGCTAAACCCTTTAAATATACACGATTGTTCTACAAGTAACTTACGGAAGTTTATACTTGAGGCTCAAATAGTCAGATAAAATAGTATACATACTTAAATTGACATTTATCATTTCAATTTTATATTCACTGTTAATATTAATGCTACTTAATTAGATGTGTATTCATGTATACATTGTCATGTGTTTATGTTGTATTCCTATTTATACATACATTGTAATGTGTTTACCGGCCTCGGTGGCGTCGTGGTTAGCCATCGGTCTACAGGCTGGTAGGTACTGGGTTCGAATCCCAGTCGAGGCATGGGGATTTTAATCCAGATACTGACTCCTATTCCTGATTGAGTGCTCCGCAAGGTCAATGGGAATGTGTGGAACACTTTGCACCGATCAGTGATCCAAATCAAAACAAAGGCCATGGTTTGTATATCTGTATGTTATAAGCGCATTGTAAAAGATCCCTTGCTGCCTGTCGTAAAAGACGCCTGTGGCTACATCGGGTTTCCTCTCAAAAGGTAGGTTTTTAACCATATGTCTGAAGCGGATGGACCGTAAATAAAATAATTCTGCGACTCGTTAAATAAAACATTTTTTCTTCAGATGCAATAATATGTTGGAACACGCTGTGAACTGATTCGGCAACTAAAACGTTTCGTATTCTATTCGTGTGTACGGGTGGATCACGGGGTGGGAATTGTGTGGCTTGTGTTAAGGATTCTAAGATGCAATAATATTATCTTCTACACTCGCTTGCATGATTCGGCATCTATTGAATCTACTGAAACCTGGTAAATCATTAAAGCCCAGGAACAAATTAGGGTCGTTTTATCCATAGCCAATCATATAAACACTTTGAATTATGTTGGTTCCCAGCCATACTGACATCTGCTGTCATGTCTGCTTTGGATTTGCCTCTCCAGGGTTGGTGTGCCTTAAACATCTGATCTTAAACATGATAGTATTCAACTTGGCAAGATGATTAGAACGGTGCGGTTGCGAACAAACTTCATTCTGTCAAGCCAGTCCCAGGAGACTGGCAGTCCTCCTAGAGGATGAAATAGTCTCTTGTCGTGCTCGCATCGGTCACACATATCTATCACATTCATTTATCATGAACAAGGATCCATGTTTTAAACCGACGACACAGAAAGACATGTTTTATTTAACGATACACTCGACACATTATTTTATTTACCGTTATATAGCGTCAGACATATAGTTAAGGACCACACAAATATTGAGTGAGGAAACCCGCTGTTGCCACTTCATGGGCTACACTTTCTGATTAGCAGCAAAGGATCTTTTCTCAGGCCCGTAGGCAGCGGGGGTGGGGGTGCGGGGGGTGCGGCGGGGGGTGCGGCGGGGGGGGGGGGGGGGGGGGGGGTGCGGCGGGTGCGAACGCCCACCAACCCACCCACCCTGCGAGAATCGGAGATCCGCCGAAAAATGTATAACGTTTTGTATTTCCTGTTAGAAGTATTTTAACATTTACCCTAACAGATAGCTGTATTAAATGCTAGTTTATTCGAAACCATTATTAGAAGCTCGCCCTCTGATATTATTTGGCTCGTCTCTGTAGAAGCTCAATATTAATTATAGCATTCGGAAATGTCCGTAAATATTTTTGGCCTAACATGGTACATGTGTTACAAGAATGATAATACAAGGCCTCGTTATGGGTATATTCAATTTAGGAAGGAAGAAAGGAAGTTTATTTAACGACGCACTCATCTATTCAATTGAGAACCAGTCTATCGTGTAAGCAATTATTGTGGCGCGCTATTTTGTCGACTCACAAACTACGACTATCGTGGGATGACCTGAGCAAAGAGGAAGGAAGGAAATAGTTTATTTAACGATGCACTTGACTCATTTTATTTACGGTTATATGGCGTCAAACTTATGGTTAAGGACCACGTTGATATTGCGAGAGGAAACCCGCTGTCGCCACTTCATGGGCTACTCTTTTCGATTAGCAGCAAGGGATATTTTGTATGCACCATCCCACAGACAGGATAGTACATACCATGGCCTTTGTTACAACTGATGTGGAGCACTAGCTGGAACGAGAAATATCCAAATGAGTCCACCGACGGGGATCGATCCTAGACCGACCGCGCATCAAGCGAACGCTTTACCACTGGTAAAAAGAAACAAGATATAATATAACTGGTCAATAAAATAAATACTTTTACGAAATATCAAACCGTGTCTGGCATCTGACTGGTACTGGTACCATAAATATGTTTAACATGTCATACATTTCCTTCCGTGTCAAATAGTTATTGGTGGAACTTCGATTGCAATACCATTGTCGAACTAACAATCAAGGGGGAGCAACAGACTTAAATAGTATTCACGAAAGCGATTCCGATGCGGTCAGTACACAAAACAGAAAACGAAAGCTATGCCCAATACCAAAATTTAAATACATTGATGGGTTGTTTTTTCCCACGCACGCGTTTAGTGATTCAATTGTTATTTTCACAAACTATGAATCCTTGTCTGTTAATGATAACATTATACTCATCATACAGCCCCACACAGGCGTACGGGCTCCAATTTTCCAGGAGGCTGAATTTTGCCCGAATTTAAAGGGTTTTTAAAAAAATGCCCGAATCTCGATAGCGTTTATTCACATTTGCATTAAGCACTACCAAAGAGCTATAATAGGTTACAAATGAACCAAAAAAAGTAAAGTTTGTTTTATTTAACGACGCCACTAGAGCACATTGATTTTTAATCTTATCATCGGCTATTGGACGTCAAACATATGATCATTCTGACACTGTTTTTAGAGGAAACCCGCTGTCGCCACATAGGCTACTCTTCTTTACGACAGGCAGCAAGGGATCTTTTATTTGCGCTTCCCACAGGCAGGATAGCACAAACCATGGCCTTTGTTGAACCAGTTATGGATCACTGGTCGGTGCAAGTGGTTTACACCTACCCATTGAGCCTTGCGGAGCACTCACTCAGGGTTTGGAGTCGGTATCTGGATTAAAAATCCCATGCCTCGACTGGGATCCGAACCCAGTACCTACCAGCCCGTAGACCGATGGCCTGCCACGACGCCACCGAGGCCGGTACAAATGAACCACTACGCATTTTACATGGATTACAATTAACGAGTATTAAAGTACAAAATAGAAATGCATTGTTTCACAGTGACACTAGTTCTTTTCACTTATATTGTGGTTTTAGAAAAAAAATATGCCTCTCGCCCCTTGCTTCTGCCAAGTCTGTCAATGATCGTATCCATATTTTGAGCGATGGTTATATTGGAGTACGATCGCTCTAGGTTATGAGTGCGACACTGCTCAGTCGTACCTGGTCCATAGTCGAGCACAGGTAGGTGTACGAGATGTACCCATTATGTAACAATACGCATGTTCCATATATTTACGTTTCTTCTACCCATAGGCCTACACATATGCAATATACTCAATTAAGTACATTACTCATCAATGTTAACGGGTTTACAGTAGGCTAATGTAACAAGACAACGTGTCACACAGTTAATGTAGTTCAAGCTTACTGCTGCTCTGTACGCGCTACGACCTGAAAATACCTAAAATAAAACCTTAAAAACCCATCACAAATAGTTCCAGAATGCACCTCTGAGCATATACATTTAAACATTTTCCGTAGAAGCATGCCAAACGGGGATATGTATATGCACCATCCCACAGACATGTTAGTACATACCACGGCCTTTGATATACCAGTCGTGGTGCACTGGCTGGAACGAGAAATAGCCCAATGGGCCCACCAACGGGGATAGATCCCACACCAACAGCGCATCGAGATAACGCTGTACCAATGGGCTACGTCCCGCCCGTAAATCGACGAGGAAATATATTTGGAAGACAAAATGTGATGGAATTTATTTAGCAAATCTTACGACATGCTGGTTTTTATTTAAAATTTTAATCTATATATATATATATATATATATATATATATATATATATATATATATATATATATATATATATATGTATATATGTGTGTGTGTGTGTATGTATGTGTGTGTGTGTGTGTGTGTGTGTGTCTGTGTGTGTGTGTGTGTGTGTGTCTGTGTGTGTGTGTGTGTGTGTATGTATGTGTGTGTGTGTCTGTGTCTGTGTGTGTGTGTGTGTCTGTGTGTGTGTGTGTGTGTGTGTGTGTGTGTGTATATATACATGTTAATATGCATGTATGTAAATGTTAATATGCTTGTGATATTTATACTTTGCACAGTCACGTATTATGTGTTTCCATTTAATATTGATGTTTTGATCATCAATTCATTCATATTTTTTGACACCAAATAACCGATGTATTTTTGTTCTGGGGATGTTGTGAAATATCCGTTCGTTCGTTCGTTCATTGATTCATTTATTAATTAATTCATTCATTCTTCCATTCATTCATTTATTCATTCATTCATTAACATGATGTATGAAAGCCGGATAAGAACACATATATTTTATCACTTGAAATACGGACTATGTCATAAATGAACACGGGATTTTCAATTATTTAAAGTCCTCAAAAAGACCAACCCACTTCGCAAACAGACAAACAATATTTCACGTTATATTCGAAATTAGCAAATAACTGCCCTCTTTGAGATTTTATTCGGTGCCCTTTAACCCAAATTAATAATATTAATATGCAAATTCTATATGTCTGCGTGCGAGATTATTCATTCTATGTCTGTCTGTATTTATGTTAAAGTCTGTTTTATTTAACGGCACCAATAGACCACGTTGAATTATTAATCATTGGCTATTGGATGTCAAACATATGCTAAATTTGACACATGATTTTAGACAGGAAACCCGCTACATTTTTCCATTAGTAGCAAGGGATCTTTCCTATGCACCATCCCACAGATAGGATAGCACATACCACGGGCTTTTATATATCAGTCGTGGCGTACTGGATGGAGAGGGATTTAGCTCAGTCCGTTAAGTGCTCGCCTGAAGGGCTTGCGTTGCACGATCGAACCACCTCGGTGGATTCATTCAGCCGAGTGAGGTTTATTTCTCGGCCAACCAGTGCACCACGACTGGTCAAAGGCCGTGGTATGTGCTTTCCTGTCTATAGGAATTGCATATAAAATATACCTTACTACTAATGATAAACATGTAGCGGGTTTCCTCTCTAAGACCTTTTGTCCGAGTTACCAAATGTTTGACACCCAATAGTCGATGATTCATTAATCAATTTGCTCTAGTGGTGTCGTTAAACAAAACAAACTTTGATGCATTGGCTAGAACGTGAAATAACCTATTGAACCCACCGACGGCGATCGATCCCAGACCGCCCGCGCATCAAGCGAGCGCTTTACCACTAGGCTACGTCCCACCACGTTTGTGTTTGTGTATGCAGGAAGTATGATGGCGGTCAAACTAACCCGGTTCACATGTGAAGTTGGACCACGTTCCGTCTGGGAGACAGGTTCTGTTACCCACTGGGTGGAAGTTGACGTCACACGTGTACGACAGACGACTTCCGACTTTGGTCGTCTCGTGGCTTGTCGTGAAGTTAGCCGTGGCGTTTGTAACAGCTGGAGGAGACGGACAATCTAAAAAAAAAAAAAAAAAAAAAAAAAAAGAGGATTACAAATAAATAAATAAACAAATAAATAAAACGAAAACAAAAACAAAAACGAAATGAAAAAAAAAAAAAAAAAAAAAAAAAAAAAAAAAAAAAAAAATATAAGATAACTAAAAACAGAAGTAAATGAATGCATGAATAAATAGATACATATGTAAGTAAAGTAAGTACCCCCACTTTTTTCGCCAGTTTTTATTTCGGGACTTTAAAATCTATTATAATGCTAATACAGAAACCTATTCAGACAATGAAATTGTATAGCAATGTTCTTTTTAAATATTAAATATGTACATGCATATTTAGTTATTAAAAATGCATGGAAAAAAACTATCAAAGTCACATTTTGTCAGTGTTTTCAGCACATAAACAACACTGCATACTTTACTGATGTAGTATGTTATTGATGTTATATATCATATTTTAAGGTTTTTGTTGATTTGTTTTTTGTTAAATATAGGGTGGGGTTTTTTGTTTTGTTTTGCGGACGTAGATAACCGTTTTCTTACAGTGAATATGCTTTTGAACGATGAAGGCTAGCAGAACGAATTGTTTTACTAACAGAACTTTCATGTCATTTTAACTTATTTTTTGTGCTTATATCCAATCAAGGTTAAAGCACGCCGTCCTGAGCACACACACACCTCAGCTATCTGGGCTGTCTTCCCAGGACAGTGGCTTAATTGTTAGTGGTTAGTGAGAGAGAAGAGGGTGTAGTGGTCTTACACCTACCCATTGAGTCGTTAACGCTCGCTCTTGGTGGGAGCCGGTACCGGGCTGCGAACCCTGTACCTACCAGCCTTATGTCCGATGGCTTAACCACGATACCAAAATAAACGAAACACAAAACAACGAGCAGTGAGTTACACTAACAAACGCATTATGCAACCATGTATAATTAATATGGTTTGTCCGTATGTGTGTGTTGTTCTGTGATGAACATGACTAATGCTTTAACGTCATGGTCTAAAGGACCGACGTCATCGCTTTGTCGTGTACTTCTAAGCTAGTCACTTATTGATAACCAGACGACAGAGTTCACGCACAGCTTGTCGTGAAGAAAGCTGGGTTGTTATTTTTGTTTGTCGACGATAAAACTTTAACTTCTCCAATCTTACCTTTCACGTTACACAACGATAACTAGACACAGACCCACAATGCGTGCTGTAATTGTATATATCGGAAATGTGCCCGGTTGCCATGTAACATACAAACAATGTATCGCGTTTTCACCACCTGTTCCCACAATATATTGGTTACCATCGAGATACCTGAGAAATCTGCACTTAGCTCGAGTACTCTGATTGTAAGAGAGCTAGAGGGATATTTGGACATAAATACGCTCTCGTTACAGTCAGAGACCAAGCTAGGTAATTTTTTGGCAATCGCCGACCACCACACAGTAGTCAAAGATTTCCGCTCTAATACTACAACAATCCTATGTTTGACATTAATACATTTACATCGACCATTTTCGAGTTCCTTGATTAAAAAAAAAATCAGATATTAATCACTAATACACACACTACAGAAAGAAACCCGACAGCACCCACATTCAGCTAAGCTTCGGCAAACTCCGAACAGTAGAATTCTAAGTTCGCCGACCTATATCGTGACGTTGCGTCACATGATCGCCCACTCAGCCAATCCATCTTCCAGGGGCCGTCTCATACAATAATACGACAAGTGCCCGACAATCACCAAAAAAAGTTTGTTTTGAGTAACGACACCACTAGAGCACATTGATTCATTAACCATCGGCTATTGGATGTCAAATATTTGGTAATTTTATCATAGTGTTAGAGAGGAAACCCGCTACATTTTATCATTACTAACATACCCAGAATGCATCGCTTACTAACATACCCAGAATACACTCTACATAGCCTTCCGTGCCTCAAACACACACAGGTTTGTAGCCGTGGGCAATTTAAGTGTCGTATAAATTTTGTTTTGTTTAACGACACCACTAGAGAAAATCGATTTATTAATCTTTGACTATTGGATGTCAAATATTTGGTAATTTTGACAAATAGCCTTAGAGAGGAAACCCGCTAACATTGTCCATCAGTAGCAAGGAATCTTTTATAAGCTCCATTCCACAGACAGGACACCACATACCACGGTATTTGAATATGCCAGACGTGGTGCACTGGATGGAATGACAGATAGAAAAATGTACCCACCGACGGGGATCGATCCTAGACCGACCGCGCATCAGACAAGTTCTTTACCACCGGGCTACGTGATGTAGCACAACCAGCATCATTATTCAAACGACCCCCCCCCCCCCCCCCCCCCCGCCCTGTGGCCCGCATCGATTACTAACACACACAGAATACAATCAGTCAGCTCATATACGATGCCCATCCCCATCCCCTTGGCCCACATGAGCTATTTATCGTTCCAGCCAGTGCTCTACAACTGGTGTAGCAAAGGCTGTGGTATGTACTATCCTGCCTGTGGGATGGTGCATATAAAAGATCCCTTGCTTCTAATCGAAAAGACAGCGGATTTCATCTCTCAATACAAGTGTGGCCCTTAAAGGGGCATTCCTGAGTTTGCTGCAATTTTAAAGATGTTATGGACTAACAGAGACTTTTTGACGACTGTAATTACACATCAAATATATATTGTTGCATAAAATATTAGTGACTGTATATTAAACGTGTTTCTGATCGTTCTAATATTTGTACTAGGTTAAATTTCATTTATCTCTTAAAATATATTTTTTCGTACGTACGAAATTATTTGAAGACGAAATCCAGTTTGGGCTTCTTACAAATATTAAGACGATCAGAAACAGATTGAATATATATAGACACTGATATTCTAAACAAGAAAATATATTTAATATGTGAGATTAATCGTAGAAATATTTTATTAGTCGGAAACTTCTTACAATGCAGCAAACTCAGGAATGTCCCTTTAACAATATGTTCGACGCCACATAACCGTAAATAAAATGTGTTAAATGCGGCGTCGTTAAATAAAACATATTCGTCCTTCCCCAACCCCTGTAAAACGCCTGTAACCGCCACTGTACTTAACATGTAGTGACACATTTCTTTGTGTATCGACTGGTCGGTTCACAGACATCGTTGATGGAACAAGAGTGGTCTGCACATGGGCCAGCTATTCTCTGTGAAAAAAAAAAAAATAATAATAATAATGACAAGTCAAATCAGTAAATAATTTATATCGTGTGACAGAAAATAGAAAACGTTACACTTTTTAAATGAAAATAACGGGAAATGCATTCAACGTAGAACAATAAAAATTTGTAAGATCGATTTTTTCGAAGTTGAAGAAATGAACAATCAAATTAAATTATCCAACATTTACAAACAATGTACTTATTTGTTGATCGTGAATATCCTTTATTGTGCGAGTTGCTGACGGTCCTGAATGACGTCACTGTCCTATCTCAGAAAACCGGTTTAATGTGGTTTGTTTCAGAACAACCACCATCCCACCCCAAAAAAACGATAACAACAAATAAACAACAACAAACAAACAAACAAAAAACAATATGGATGTAACTTGATTGACACACAGTATGCTTCCATTATGGTATGGTCTGTAAATACCCATTGTCAAATAATTCCTCTTAATAATAACAGAAGGCCAGTCGTCTATATTGCTGGCATCAGTGGTGAATTCTTACCATTGTAGTGTGATACTTACAGAAGGCCAGTCGTCTATATTGCTGGTATCAGTGGTGAATTCTTACCATTGTAGTGTGATACTTACAGAAGGCCAGTCGTCTATATTGCTGGTATCAGTGGTGAATTCTTACCATTGTAGTGTGATACTTACAGAAGGCCAGTCGTCTATATTGCTGGTATCAGTGGTGAATTCTTACCATTGTAGTGTGATACTTACAGAAGGCCAGTCGTCTATATTGCTGGTATCAGTGGTGAATTCTTACCATTGTAGTGTGATACTTACAGAAGGCCAGTCGTCTATATTGCTGGTATCAGTGGTGAATTCTTACCATTGTAGTGTGATACTTACAGAAGGCCAGTCGTCTATATTGCTGGTATCAGTGGTGAATTCTTACCATTGTAGTGTGATACTTACAGAAGGCCAGTCGTCTATATTGCTGGTATCAGTGGTGAATTCTTACCATTGTAGTGTGATACTTACAGAAGGCCAGTCGTCTATATTGCTGGTATCAGTGGTGAATTCTTACCATTGTAGTGTGATACTTACAGAAGGCCAGTCGTCTATATTGCTGGTATCAGTGGTGAATTCTTACCATTGTAGTGTGATACTTACAGAAGGCCAGTCGTCTATATTGCTGGTATCAGTGGTGAATTCTTACCATTGTAGTGTTATACTTACAGAAGGCCAGTCGTCTATATTGCTGGTATCAGTGGTGAATTCTTACCATTGTAGTGTGATACTTACAGAAGGCCAGTCGTCTATATTGCTGGTATCAGTGGTGAATTCTTACCATTGTAGTGTGATACTTACAGAAGGCCAGTCGTCTATATTGCTGGTATCAGTGGTGAATTCTTACCATTGTAGTGTGATACTTACAGAAGGCCAGTCGTCTATATTGCTGGTATCAGTGGTGAATTCTTACCATTGTAGTGTGATACTTACAGAAGGCCAGTCGTCTATATTGCTGGTATCAGTGGTGAATTCTTACCATTGTAGTGTGATACTTACAGAAGGCCAGTCGTCTATATTGCTGGTATCAGTGGTGAATTCTTACCATTGTAGTGTGATACTTACAGAAGGCCAGTCGTCTATATTGCTGGTATCAGTGGTGAATTCTTACCATTGTAGTGTGATACTTACAGAAGGCCAGTCGTCTATATTGCTGGTATCAGTGGTGAATTCTTACCATTGTAGTGTGATACTTACAGAAGGCCAGTCGTCTATATTGCTGGTATCAGTGGTGAATTCTTACCATTGTAGTGTGATACTTACAGAAGGCCAGTCGTCTATATTGCTGGTATCAGTGGTGAATTCTTACCATTGTAGTGTGATACTTACAGAAGGCCAGTCGTCTATATTGCTGGTATCAGTGGTGAATTCTTACCATTGTAGTGTGATACTTACAGAAGGCCAGTCGTCTATATTGCTGGTATCAGTGGTGAATTCTTACCATTGTAGTGTGATACTTACAGAAGGCCAGTCGTCTATATTGCTGGTATCAGTGGTGAATTCTTACCATTGTAGTGTGATACTTACAGAAGGCCAGTCGTCTATATTGCTGGTATCAGTGGTGAATTCTTACCATTGTAGTGTGATACTTACAGAAGGCCAGTCGTCTATATTGCTGGTATCAGTGGTGAATTCTTACCATTGTAGTGTGATACTTACAGAAGGCCAGTCGTCTATATTGCTGGTATCAGTGGTGAATTCTTACCATTGTAGTGTGATACTTACAGAAGGCCAGTCGTCTATATTGCTGGTATCAGTGGTGAATTCTTACCATTGTAGTGTGATACTTACAGAAGGCCAGTCGTCTATATTGCTGGTATCAGTGGTGAATTCTTACCATTGTAGTGTGATACTTACAGAAGGCCAGTCGTCTATATTGCTGGTATCAGTGGTGAATTCTTACCATTGTAGTGTGATACTTACAGAAGGCCAGTCGTCTATATTGCTGGTATCAGTGGTGAATTCTTACCATTGTAGTGTGATACTTACAGAAGGCCAGTCGTCTATATTGCTGGTATCAGTGGTGAATTCTTACCATTGTAGTGTGATACTTACAGAAGGCCAGTCGTCTATATTGCTGGTATCAGTGGTGAATTCTTACCATTGTAGTGTGATACTTACAGAAGGCCAGTCGTCTATATTGCTGGTATCAGTGGTGAATTCTTACCATTGTAGTGTGATACTTACAGAAGGCCAGTCGTCTATATTGCTGGTATCAGTGGTGAATTCTTACCATTGTAGTGTGATACTTACAGAAGGCCAGTCGTCTATATTGCTGGTATCAGTGGTGAATTCTTACCATTGTAGTGTGATACTTACAGAAGGCCAGTCGTCTATATTGCTGGTATCAGTGGTGAATTCTTACCATTGTAGTGTGATACTTACAGAAGGCCAGTCGTCTATATTGCTGGTATCAGTGGTGAATTCTTACCATTGTAGTGTGATACTTACAGAAGGCCAGTCGTCTATATTGCTGGTATCAGTGGTGAATTCTTACCATTGTAGTGTGATACTTACAGAAGGCCAGTCGTCTATATTGCTGGTATCAGTGGTGAATTCTTACCATTGTAGTGTGATACTTACAGAAGGCCAGTCGTCTATATTGCTGGTATCAGTGGTGAATTCTTACCATTGTAGTGTGATACTTACAGAAGGCCAGTCGTCTATATTGCTGGTATCAGTGGTGAATTCTTACCATTGTAGTGTGATACTTACAGAAGGCCAGTCGTCTATATTGCTGGTATCAGTGGTGAATTCTTACCATTGTAGTGTGATACTTACAGAAGGCCAGTCGTCTATATTGCTGGTATCAGTGGTGAATTCTTACCATTGTAGTGTGATACTTACAGAAGGCCAGTCGTCTATATTGCTGGTATCAGTGGTGAATTCTTACCATTGTAGTGTGATACTTACAGAAGGCCAGTCGTCTATATTGCTGGTATCAGTGGTGAATTCTTACCATTGTAGTGTGATACTTACAGAAGGCCAGTCGTCTATATTGCTGGTATCAGTGGTGAATTCTTACCATTGTAGTGTGATACTTACAGAAGGCCAGTCGTCTATATTGCTGGTATCAGTGGTGAATTCTTACCATTGTAGTGTGATACTTACAGAAGGCCAGTCGTCTATATTGCTGGTATCAGTGGTGAATTCTTACCATTGTAGTGTGATACTTACAGAAGGCCAGTCGTCTATATTGCTGGTATCAGTGGTGAATTCTTACCATTGTAGTGTGATACTTACAGAAGGCCAGTCGTCTATATTGCTGGTATCAGTGGTGAATTCTTACCATTGTAGTGTGATACTTACAGAAGGCCAGTCGTCTATATTGCTGGTATCAGTGGTGAATTCTTACCATTGTAGTGTGATACTTACAGAAGGCCAGTCGTCTATATTGCTGGTATCAGTGGTGAATTCTTACCATTGTAGTGTGATACTTACAGAAGGCCAGTCGTCTATATTGCTGGTATCAGTGGTGAATTCTTACCATTGTAGTGTGATACTTACAGAAGGCCAGTCGTCTATATTGCTGGTATCAGTGGTGAATTCTTACCATTGTAGTGTGATACTTACAGAAGGCCAGTCGTCTATATTGCTGGTATCAGTGGTGAATTCTTACCATTGTAGTGTGATACTTACAGAAGGCCAGTCGTCTATATTGCTGGTATCAGTGGTGAATTCTTACCATTGTAGTGTGATACTTACAGAAGGCCAGTCGTCTATATTGCTGGTATCAGTGGTGAATTCTTACCATTGTAGTGTGATACTTACAGAAGGCCAGTCGTCTATATTGCTGGTATCAGTGGTGAATTCTTACCATTGTAGTGTGATACTTACAGAAGGCCAGTCGTCTATATTGCTAGTATCAGTGGTGAATTGTTACCATTGTAGTGTGATACTTACAGAAGGCCAGTCGTCTATATTGCTGGTATCAGTGGTGAATTCTTACCATTGTAGTGTGATACTTACAGAAGGCCAGTCGTCTATATTGCTGGTATCAGTGGTGAATTCTTACCATTGTAGTGTGATACTTACAGAAGGCCAGTCGTCTATATTGCTGGTATCAGTGGTGAATTCTTACCATTGTAGTGTGATACTTACAGAAGGCCAGTCGTCTATATTGCTGGTATCAGTGGTGAATTCTTAGTCGTCATTGCTTGTATCAGTGGTGAATTCTTACTTACAGAAGGCCAGTCGTCTATATTGCTGGTATCAGTGGTGAATTCTTACCATTGTAGTGTGATACTTACAGAAGGCCAGTCGTCTATATTGCTGGTATCAGTGGTGAATTCTTACCATTGTAGTGTGATACTTACAGAAGGCCAGTCGTCTATATTGCTGGTATCAGTGGTGAATTCTTATCATTGTAGTGTGATCTATACTTCTTACCATTGTAGTGTGATACTTACAGAAGGCCAGTCAGAAGGCCAGTCGTCTATATTGCTGGTATCAGTGGTGGTGATACTTACAGAAGGCCAGTCGTCTATTGCTGGTATCAGTGGTGAATTCTTACCATTGTAGTGTGATACTTACAGAAGGCCAGTCGTCTATATTGCTGGTATCAGTGGTGAATTCTTACCATTGTAGTGTGATACTTACAGAAGGCCAGTCGTCTATATTGCTGGTATCAGTGGTGAATTCTTACCATTGTAGTGTGATACTTACAGAAGGCCAGTCGTCTATATTGCTGGTATCAGTGGTGAATTCTTACCATTGTAGTGTGATACTTACAGAAGGCCAGTCGTCTATATTGCTGGTATCAGTGGTGAATTCTTACCATTGTAGTGTGATACTTACAGAAGGCCAGTCGTATATATTGCTGGTATCAGTGGTGAATTCTTACTATTGTAGTGTGATACTTACAGAAGGCCAGTCGTCTATATTTGGTATCGGTCCCAGTCTTTAAGACAACATTGCTTCCGAGTTGTCCGATTGTAATTTCATAAAGTTTACAATTTCCACTGGAATGCTGAAAGCTGAATGATCTGCACTTTTTACGGAGCTTACATTGGGCCGCACATTCCACGAATCCAATATCTTCTACAAAATCTATTCCTGTGTTATTTAGCTGTGTATTCCTTTGAAGAAATGGGAAATTGTCCAGATTTGTACATGTACGTGCAGATTCACTGACTTGCGTCAATGCGGTCATCAAGAAAACCAGCATTACATCAACAATAATGTTTTGCGGTCTTGCCATTTTCATCTTGCAGCTGTCTGTTCCGTTACTCAATTTAAATACAGTTGCATTGGGTGGAACACGGAAGTGTCGAATGATTGGGAATTTTTTCGTTCCAGAAAATATTGCAGTGCACCAGTGTGTGGAGTCAAAGACCGTGACTTACAGAACATACCATACATACAGAACAGGGTCTATATTTACATACAAACGCATGCTTTTGTCATTAAAGTTGATTTGTGTTTGAAACAGAACACACACACACACATACCACACACTTTAAACACTTCAGCCACACATTACACAACACAGATGACATTATAGATATCTTATCATTGTAGATAAAAGGCCATATTATACCAGAATGGCGGTCTCTACTGGTATATATGTATACCGTGCTAATAGTTGCAAATTATGGCCGCGTCCAAATGATATCAACAACTGAATTATTAATCAGCAGAATCGATGACAATACGGTACATCCACAGATGACACAAGCCGAAGTGTTCCATTTTCCAGAATTATACAATTTATTATATTAAAGTTATGAGATAAATGAAAATAAAGTTATATTGTCATAGGTAAGTTTCCAGCAGAGAATATAAATATCAGATGACCCTTTCAGCTCCAGTTAAATAGTTATGAGTAAATGAAAATAAAGTTAATGGTCATAGGTAAGTTTCCAGCAGATTAAAGGCATATTGTCACAGACCACTGACCTATTTAATGGTCTACCTGAACAAAAATAATTCGATTTGTCCCTAAATGTACTTTATACAACCATCTTCATAACCACCATACTCCATTTATTAATGATATTTTGTAAACATATTTGAATTATGGCAATGATCCATAATTCAAAAACTAAAATTGCCGAAAGGGTTGGCATGGATTTCACTCCATCATGGTTCAATTAGGTGATGCGATAGCTAGATTTGGTTTCCGACAATTAATGTAACTTTTATTTAGTATCCATTTTTAGAGAAATAAGGCCCTTAAATCCGTGACAGTATGCTTTTAAACCAGTGCAGACTGCATCTCCAATAAATGTCAACTTAATTAACTGCAGCTTGCAGTTGCTTATAAATATTACTTCGACAAACTAAGTTAAGTAAATAGAGATGGTAAATTAATACAATTTAATTTGAAAATAAAAGTTAAAATTATTCCTGTGTCAATTTAAATGTATGTAATGCAATAAAATTAGAAAGTTGGACAAGGTGACATGATTTTAATGTTTGCTTGTCAGACCGCTAACGAGCGATAGAAAAACTGGGACTGGGAATTTTATTAACGTGCCCATATCCAAAGAAGGTTCAGGCACGCCCACCCCGGACTTAGCCTCTGACTTCGCCAGTGACCAATTTCGGGACAGGAGGGGGAGGGTAGATAGAAAAACAGTTGAAGTCCATTGAGGTCAGCCTTTTATCCTTTTTCGCAAGTCCCACATGACGTCATAACAGCCAATCAGAAATTACGTCATGCTAGGAAGAGATCTACCTTTACAAAACAAATATCATTTCATTTAATAATTATGTTGTGCACACAATTGCGCTATGAATACAGTAATTGGTTTTCGGTCCAGCTTCCGTTTGCAACTGACATGAGAAACTTCAACTTTTATAAATATGTCAGTTTAGCCCATAGCAAAAACATTACCAAATTAAAATAATTAATACTGGAAATGTCTAAAGTGGATAGACATAAACTAGCATTTTCTTAATTGTTTTTTTAATCTAAAATTAGCGTAAAACAATTTCACAGAAAAAGCCTTTAGATTATTCATAAAAACTATAGTATGTACTAAGCACAAAAACAAGCTATGGTGCATTGCAAATACAATGGGAATTCAAGCTAATAACAGAAACAAATTCTAATGTGCATAATCATGAGACTATCATTACACAACTGCGTTTTTGGTCTAATTTCAATACAAAATAGTTTTTTATGAAAAGGGTTTGGGGATATAACAACGACATTTACCTGGCACAAAAACAAGATATGCTGCTTTGCAAATACATGGGGAAATCAAACTAATAATAAACACAAATTCTGATGTGCATAAACATGAGAGTATCATTACACAATTGCATTTTTGGTCTAAGTTCAATATAAAATAGTTCTAATGAAGAAGCCTTTGAGGTAATTATAAAAAACAGCATTTTAATACTGTTGTTTACAAAAATTGTGTACCAGTATGTCTGACCTTAGCAACCAGTATGTGTAAACAGGTTCTCAGCGTACATGGATATAGTTCCTAAAAACACTAATATTACAGTAATCAGTTTTACAGTTATTATATCACTTAATTAATAAAATGATTTACCATAATGTACAAACAATATTAGGATACGTTTAACAAAGAAAATATCTAATCGATCGTACAAGTTTTGGAGGAAAGTAAACTTTACTTAAGGTCAAGGTCAATTCCGGCATCCACGGTAAAACAGTCCATCAAACGGAAATTTATCGGAGGTTTATTTATGACTCCATGGGATGCTTTCAGTGTGTAAGTATACACACTTTGCAATTAAGGAAATATTTACATCAATAATATTAATGCCAACGTTGTGTCATAGCTTTTATACGCTCAGGTATCTGGGAATTATATAAAGTCGAAACCACAAGGCCAACGCACGGACTTCAAACATTAAATTAACACATTTAGCGATCGTAATATACTAATATTCCATATATTAATTACGGCAACTATTTTACAAACATAGTTTAATACACTATAAACGTATTATTATGAAATACAAGGAAATGTAGCTCGCACTGTGCATACAAACGATCACTAATAAGAATAGATACGCAATTTCGATTTTGTCTATAGTGCTCGACACAACAAGCGGCACTACTAAGAATTTCATAAAAGAATAACTATAATAGTTCCAGACAGTACATTACTCACAGTCCTGGTCAAAGCACGTTTTGTTCTTGGACAGCCATGACCCCCCCCCCCCCCCCCCCTCCTTAATTTGGACACTCCGGGTCAAATATAAACCAATTCATGGATGTCACATACAGCTGAATTTAACATTATATATATACAATCAATTCAGTAAATATGACCTAAACTGTTCACAAGGTATTGGTAGTTCACAAATTCCCTTCACGATCTTCTCTTTCTTTGTAGTCATAAGATAGCGGGCTCATTTAAGAGTCTGTCTGAAGGGCAAGTACGACTTCAATAATCATAGACCATTGGTATGTGCTGTCGTCTATGCATAAAGAGATGTTCCTTCCTGCTTTATCGACAGAAAAATGCAGCGGGTTTCCTCTGATGACTACGTGTCAGAATTACGAAATGTTTGACATCCAATAGTCTTTCATTAATTAATCAATGTGCTCTAGCGGTGTCGTTAAACAAAACAAACTTCAACCATAACTTTTTACAAATTTGTGTGCGCGGACTTCTACCTTGACGGAAATAGTTCAAAATATGATTTTCTACACTTTCTTCAAATGTTTGTATGCGTAATGTTAACTTACACAAGAGCTCTTTTATATCACTGGACTCTTTTTGAGAAGGGTCTGTCTTGAGTTTACAGCCTTTGTAAGACGTTTCTGAAGAACAGAGGCCTTATGGAGACTCCAATAATTGCACACTAAATACATGTTCTTGTTTCAAACACCAGTGTCTCTGTTATTAATGTGTTTGCAGCCATTGTAAGATGTTTCTGAAGAACAGGGACCTTATGGAGACTTCAATAATTACACACTAAATATCTGTTCTTGTTTCAAACACCAGTGTCTCTGTTATTAATGAGTTTACAGCCATTGTAAGATGTTTCTGAAGAACAGGGACCTTATGGAGACTTCAATAATTGCACACTAAATATATGTTGTTGTTTCGAACATCAGTGTCTCTGTTACTAATGTGTTTGCAGCCGTGCCCCGTATGCGGCAATCACTGTTGACGTTCGTCGTGGTATATATACTAAACGAGTTACCAGTTATTATCAAATTTATGTCCCGAGTGAAATAATTTTCGCTTATCACGAGGTTACATTTTCAGTGCAATCAAAGTATGTGGTATTTTTTCAGATCACATACTTTAAAAATTTGATAACTTTGCAAATTAGATGTAAATCAATCGAGGTCACAACACTAGGTGTATTGACCTTTAAGGAAATGTACTTGGGTTAGACTCCATAGTTGACGTATTCATTCACAGTCATCAAATAAAAATATTTCAATAGCAATTTTTCACTGAAAGCTGTCCATTATGCACTAGTTTATTTTCATGTAAGGACATCCACAATGACGTCATTCGAGTTTGACGTCATGTCCATTAAAAATACACTGCGTCACATATTCTTACGTCGTTTAAATATCTAGTAATGGCAGACTGGAATTGAAGTTGAGTGTACAGTTTACAAAAACACGTTGTATTAAGCTTGAGCTTATATGATGGAGAGAGTATTACCCACGTGAGTTTCGGTATCGTCAGTATCATATATTAGGAATGCAAATAATGCATTATGCTCCAGAGGCTCGCACAAAACAATTTGTATTCCTAACATATGATACTGACAATACCGCAACACACTCTGATCATAACTTTCTATTTATGTGCGTGTGTGTGTACGTGTGTGTGTGTGTATGTACGTGTGTGTGTGTGTACGTGTGTGTTTGTGTGTACATATTGTCAACTAATTTAGTCTTTGACAAAGAACACAAAGCATGACAAAGAAAGAAAGAAATAAGAAACAAAAAATAAAACCTATACGGGGGCAAGAACCCCCCCCCCAAAACCCCCCCCAAAACCCAAAAAAAACAAAACAAACAAAAACCCAAAGAAAAAAAAGGAAACAAAAAAAAAAAAAAAAAAAAAAAAAAAACAAACAACAAACAAAAAAAAACAAAAAAAACAACAACAACAACAACAACAAAACAAAACAAAACAACAAACAAACAAACAAACAAAAACACAAAAATACACCCAAAACACCCAGTTGTGGGTAACCGAAAAGGGGACAAGTTCTTCAAAATGTGGCTACTTTGTGGAGAGTTGTTTTTCACAAATGTAACCCCATGCGTCTGTACAGGCGTCGTCTTCCCACGACGCGTCGGTGATGCGTAGCGCCACACAATGGTGGTTAGCGTTACCTGGCTGCCCAAAGCCCCATTTGGTGAAAGAAGCCTCGTTTCCGTTTTCCCAGACATACCTGTCCTGATTCTGTTCGTCTGTCAAGCCAATCCAAAAATGGCCTGAACCTGAAGAACATCGAAAGAAAAATCAAGCACATTAATTTAAGGTACGTTGAACCAAGCCCGTAAGTAGGATTTATAATGGGGGTTGGGGTCCGAATTCCTCGTGATACACACAACCTTAAAAAAAAAAAAAAATAAATAAAAAAAATACACACAACTTTTACTTAACGTTATCTACATTTGATAGAGAAAATGTGGAGCTTTGATAATTATTGGGGTTGGTACGCAGGTACGCACCGATCGGACCCTTCCCTTCCCCCGCCCACGCGTCTTATAAACTAGGGGTGTGTGGTGGGTAGAACAAACTAACTAGCTAACTATCTCACTAACTAAATGAGTAAATAGGAAATAATAAATAGATCAACAGTTAGACCAAAATACAAATTAAAATATAATAGGTAGGTAGGTAGATAGGTAGGTAGGCAGATAAATAGATAATGCATTATTTACGATGATTTCAAGTGATAATAGATCATATTTATTTCATGTAAACATGCTACATTGGCGGGGGGTGGGGATGGGTGGCGGGGGCGTTGCCCAGTGGTAAAGTGTTCGCTCTAGGATCGATCCCCGTCGATGGAGCCATTGGACTATTTGTCGCTCCAGCCAGTGTACCACTGTGGTATATAAAAAGGCGTGGTATGTGCTATCCTATCTGTGGTATGGTGCATATAAAAGACCCCTTGCTGGTAATGGGAAAGGGTAGCGGGTTTCCTCTCTGAGACAATATGTCAAAATTACCAAATTTTTGACATCCAATAGCCGATGATTAATAAATCAATGTGCTCTAGTGGTGTCGTTAAACAAGACAAATTCTAACTTTAACATGCCAAATTGGGAACAAGTTTAGAACACATAATATATGTATTGTGTACGAAGCCAAACCAAGGGTGCGAACGGCGAATTTCGTTAACCATAGAATTATAAAAACACATGGTTATAAACCATGTCATGGGCTCCAGTCCGTAAAGAAGAGAAAACTAATGCTAATCTTAGACTATCGACTATCACGACGGAGATAGCCAACTCGACAACTATTTTGTGATATCCTCCCCCACACGCACACTGCCAACGTACGACAGGTGCGCTAACATTAACAACTAATAAGTCGAAGCAATTGGACAGCCATAGAAGTCGTCATATCGGCGAACTTGCCAACTTCCTCATGACAGTTGGTAGCATCTGCCTAGCATTAAAATTACCTAGTTTTGAATTGATGTATTCACTGACAGCCGTGTTTTTCACCTCCGTGTCTACAACGATTAACTTGGCCCCAAATCGTTTGCAGGTGTCACGTGATTCATAAGCACTTTTCTTGTCCTGGGAAACTTTAAAGCACAATTGCGGGTTATCTAACAACACGAACCCGTCTCCAGCTGGACATGGGTCTACAAATATAAATAATTAATTAGTTAATAATCACAGCACTATAACCACGAACCTTCAACCACAGTAAAACGATAATAATAATAATAATAATAATAATAATAATAATAATAGTAAACCCCCATGTTTACATCGTTTTATATGAAGTGACAGACTTGACAGCTGTGATGGCCATACTCGTGACGGTTGCTATCAGTGGGGCAGGATATGACCAACTTTCGCGAACACCTGGTATCACCACTATTATGACAGTGATTTAAGTAGTCTGGGATTGCCAATCTTGGGCCCGTGTTATAAAACGTTTAGAGTCCAGACTCAATCTCAAATGACGTCACACGTCACACGCATGCAATTTATATTGTCGTTGTCATGACACTGGTGTCTCAGACTCTGTTAAGATTGTGATGACATGCCCTCTTGAATCACTGTCATAAAACTGTTCTATATTAAAAATTGAGTTTACAGGTAGTACTATACCAAATAACTTCCGGCTGGGTCAAAGATCGAGGTGCACCCAACTTTTGATAGAGAAGTGAACACCACAAGTCCTGTGATTGGTTATAAATGTGAGTGTGTTGGTTGTAAAAAATAATAGTTTCATCTGGGTAAAATAAATGTGCAATTTTATTTCATCTAGTACCAATGTGTCAAGTAGCCTTGTGCTTGAAACATGTATGGGGTACCTGTAAAAAAACGTACTCGAATTTTGTGCGAAACTAGGGTAGTCATAGACGCTACCCGTTATCTCAGAAATGAGCAGCTTGACCCCCATTTTTTTCTGATTCACTTTAAGTGTAAGGGGTGGTAGTATTTATATCCGTGGCGTTTATGTCGGTTGATACGTTGCAGGTAGGAGTTTTAGCCGCATATGTTACTATTGTCGTCTATGGGATTTGATTTGGTAGTATACACCCTATAGCACATATTCAGTGCATAATAAAAAATATTATGATTTTGTCATTTTATTTAATTAAACTATACTGGTTGATTAATTAGCCATCACTCGATCATGCAAGTTCACAATGACCTTGACCTTGACAATAATCTCTGTACATGGCTCTGAATGGAGTTTGAATCAAAGTTAGCACTGAAGAAAAGTTGGTTTTGGCCTATAATTCATACTGTAAAGATTTCAATAATTTCTTTTTACATGGTATTTGACTTGCCATATACAACTGCTCTTAAATATGGTATTATATATAGGCAACCTGAACTAAGATTTAAATAGCAATTTATTTTTATATTAAAAATAGCATGTGCCAATAGTGGGTTAATGTCTTTAGTTTCCATTAACATTGTTAATTTTTTATGTATGAAATTTTGAAAATTCAAATTTGTAAAGAAGTTGATTTTTATTGTAATTTTGACATATTTATAGGGTGCTAAGTTATATTTTAGACAAATTTGTAGTTTTATGCAAAATTTAAAGTAAATTTGAAGAAAAAGTTTACCAAAAACATAATTAAATTTGTTGTCACTATTGTGCCTTCTGTTCTTATTTGTACATAACAATAAGATTGTTAAACATATACTTAGATCTCCAGATAATTTTGGTTTCTTAATAATCACTTAGTTAGCTCTCATGAAAAGCATTTTGAGTTTATACTAGATTCAGAACCAATTTTTTCAGATTTGATTATCTGCCTTGGATTAAGTTGATAATTTATTTTGTTGTTAAAGCTGTATTACCTAATGTTACTAGCTAAATAAAATGCTGGATTACAGATTGTAGGAATACATCTAATGTACATATTGTATTCATCCGGATTAGAAAATAATGCAAGAAAATAGATGTTCGGGTAATTTTGTCATTTAAAAATAGTTTTTTTTCAGTAATTAATCAAAAATAAATGTGTTAAAGCTGCATGATTATTCCAGATATCACACCTATTAAAACCTCCAACTACAGTAGGCTATAAATAAAATATAGTCAGGAATATTGGTGGCTGCCAATAGTTTTGATGGTTCATTATGAAAATCAGCATGGCCGATGGATTTGAAATTCCCACACCTGGTAACTTGAAGACACCCACACCCAGCATACAGGATTTCCTCCCAACACTAATGTTCAGGACATTAAGTCATTACTTCATACAGATACAGTCATGTTTGTGTTTCCTTCCTCAGACAGTGTATTTTTTTAATACTGATATTTCTTTGATGTGCCTGTTAAGGTCTTCATAATCTAGGGGTCAATCAAGTGCATGTCTTTTAATGGAATTCTTTAAATGGGTAGAGGTACTCTGACTATCTTTGTTGTCTTTACATATATACCCGAGTACACACACCCAACTGAAAGTAAATATCTTCAGGAGTTTTATTTTAAAACATTTTGTTGTTTAATATGACATATTGCATTTGTACAAAACTACATGCAATATATATGCTTTTTGAGGTGTACATTATATAAGGTTGCACTGTAGAAACAACAGTTTCAGTGAGGTTGTCAGTTTATGTCAGAATACACCAGATCCTGGTTGTCATAAAGACACATAGCTGGACACTTTTTGAAAAATGTATGTTATCAGTATAGGTAGTACTATACCAAATAACTTCCGGCTGGGTCAAAGATCGAGGTGCACCCAACTTTTGATAGAGAAGTGAACACCACAAGTCCTGTGATTGGTTATAAATGTGAGTGTGTTGGTTGTAAAAAATAATAGTTTCATCTGGGTAAAATAAATGTGCAATTTTATTTCATCTAGTACCAATGTGTCAAGTAGCCTTGTGCTTGAAACATGTATGGGGTACCTGTAAAAAAAAGTACTCGAATTTTGTGCGAAACTAGGGTAGTCATAGACGCTACCCGTTATCTCAGAAATGAGCAGCTTGACCCCCATTTTTTCTCTGATTCACTTTAAGTGTAAGGGGTGGTAGTATTTATATCCGTGGCGTTTATGTCGGTTGATACGTTGCAGGTAGGAGTTTTAGCCGCATATGTTACTATTGTCGTCTATGGGATTTGATTTGGTAGTATACACCCTACAATACAATACACGGCGGCGGGACGTAACCCAGTGGTAAAGAGCTCCCTAGATGCGCGATCGATGTGGGATCAATCCCAGTCGTTGGGCTCATTGGGCTATTTCTCGTTCCCGCCACTGTGCCACGACGGGTATATCAAAAGTCGAGGTATATGCTATCCTGTCTGTGGGATGATGCATATAAAAGATTCCTTGCTACTAATGGAAAAAATGTGACGTGTTTGCTCTCTATGACTGTTTTAAAATGACCCTATGTTTGGTATACAATAACCGTGATTAATAAATCAATGTGATCTAGTGGACTTGAACTTCCTCTCAAATAATATGGCTGATTGTCAGAATAATTACCAAATGTTTGACATCCAATAATCAATGGTTAATAAATCAATGTCCTCTAGCGGTGTCTTTAAAAAGAACAAAACAAACAAACAAACAAACAAACAAACAAAAAAAAAAAAAAAAAAAAAACACGAAACAAAAGAAAACAAACCCCCCCCCAAAACCCCAAACAAACAAACTTTAGACAATACACAGTGTAAGGAATACAGTGCTTAAAGTCGCAAACTCGAATTTCAACCCGTGACACTAAGTAAGAAAAATCTACAAACCTGTAACACACCTGGACAAAGTTACAGTCAAGAGACGCAAGAGTCTATGACATTGAAACTGGAAAATAGCTTTTCATATGTACGTTTTTAGAATTTAGAAAATGTATTTCGTGGTATTACATCAGGGTGACAGGAAAACCTTATAATGTTTGGAAATGCGTAACCTAAACACGAAAATAGCATAATGGAGGAAACTAACGCGATTCACATGTGAAGTTGGACCACGTTCCGTCTGGTAGACAGGTTCCGTTACCCACTGGGTGGAGGTTAACGTCACACGTGTACGACAGACGACTTCCGACTTTGGTCGTCTCGTGGCTTGTCGTGAACTTAGCGGTAGCGTTTGTAACAACTGGAGGAGACGGACAATCTAAAATAAGTAAATAAAATGCAACACTAATTGTACAAATCACGTATTGGATCCTGAAATAAATTTCAGTCTCCATGTAGAATAACAAGTTCATTATTTGGTTTATCAATTACAATTAAAATATATTGCTAGTAATTAAATTATTATAAACGTTTGGTTTATTTGAATATGGGGCACAAACATCGATTAGAGTGTATGATTAATTGACAATTTCAACATACAATGTAAGATGAGTTTAATGTTTATCTTCCTGTACCTTTTTTTACTTTAAATTCAAAATCATTTCTTACACACACGTTGGTGAGAACATTATTAGTTATTTTTGAAAACTCATACTTGTTTACACACGTACAATTTCAAGAGGCTGTTCCTAGCTGATGACCAGGTCACCAATGTCATACATTGAATGACAAAAAAACCCAGCATGATCGAAATCGATTACACTGTGACGTATAGTTAACCTGACAAACATGTGTCAGTGACGCGTAAGTACAAGGGCTGTAAATAACTTTTAGTCGAAAAAGATATAAAAAGTTGCTTAAAACCTGGGTTTTGAGGATATGTCAGAAATAGAATAATACATTCGTGTCCGTTAGATATCATTTATCTTACAACTCGTTTTAAAACGAATTCAACTCGCTTTCGCTCTGGGTACGAGCCGGTACCGGGCTACGGACCCTGTACCAACCAGCCGTATGACCGATGGCTTAACCACGACGCCACCGAAGCCGACGTGTTACCTGGTCTAGCCAGTTAATGCGAGAACTACCAGTGGTCGCTGTCCAGACAGACATACGGCTCTGATCACGAGTTAATAGTCCAGGAGCCGATTTATCTATATCGGAGAGTCAGGAAGGTTTGAACATTAATTCTTATGTAACATATGTGTAAATGTCAGATCTGCAAATCTTACTTGCCTAAACCTGTACGTTAATTCGGAATTTGCATACTTTTAATGGTATGTCAAAGTAAATTTGTATTCGATCTGCTGCTACCCAAAAACAACAGTCCACGGGACAGACATCAAATTTCAATTATAGGGAATATTAAACTCTTTAAAAACGTTTTTGGTGACGCTTAGTATCCAGATTTTCAATTTTGATTTGCTGGATGTTCATAATTGGTCAATTTGACCTAAATGTTCAATGTCAAATGACGGTCATTGTTTCTGAATATATAATATGCTATAAATGACAGAAATCATTGGCTTCTTTTAATTATTTCCAATAATGTCCATATTATTACTTTGGTTTGTAGATATATCCATTACATCCAGTAGGGGTGCTTTCTAATTGAAATTTCAGGGGCATATCCCATAATTTAACGAAAGAGGGAAATGTTTTGGAAAAGGTTACGTCCACATTTTGGGACATTGTGTGTTAGAAATGGGTACCCATGCATTCTGAGGTATATGCAGGGTATGGTTTATAGTGAGGTTAGGTGCGGTTTTGGTGAGGGTAGGCACCCATGCAAAGGTGACCTTTAAAATTCATTTTGGGGGGTCATTTAAGGTCATTTATAGGGTCAAATTAGGGAAAATTAAGTTTGTTAAGTGTTCAGAGCTTTGGGGGTAGAGCTTATTACATATGAGCTACACAAGGTTCACTCTTTATAGATATGATTACATTGGATCATTACAGTGTACATGCACACTATGGGGAATCTTGATATTAAAATCAATTTTATCTCGAAACAATGTGTTTACAAGTGATTAAAAGATGTCTTTTAAAACATTAATGGTAGCATTTTGCCAAAAGTGGGTAACCATGATTATCAATATCTGTGTAGGGTAAGTTTATGGAGAGGGTAGGTAACCACACTAACTTGACCTTTATTGATATCTATATAGAGTATGGTTTGTGGTAAAGGTAAGTACTCGTGTCATTTTGTCTTTTAGGGTTAATTTTAGAAGCTAGGTGGGGTCAAAATCGAAGGTTTTCTTTTAATCTGTAAGTCTAGGTTCTTTCCTGAAAATGCTATCAACGGTTTACTTTTGATTATTAACTGCAACTAATTGATCAATATAATTTGCATGTTAACTGGGAAATCTGGAATGAAAAATGCATTTATTTTACAATAATATTAATTTTGTGTGATACATTCTACTAGATACTGTGTAGATAACTGGCTCGACAATGCATATAAACCGAGATGCTGTTATAATCTGCATTGGTATAACAGATATAAAAATTAACCTGTGCATTAGCTGGTAATGTGCATGTTTTTAATGGTATCAAAATCGTTTTCTCTGTCAGCCGCTTCCCAAAGACAAAGAAGTACTCACTGAATTGACTTTTTCTCAACCTGAATAAAGTAAAATGATATTTTTACGTTAACTAATTGTTCCAAAGATGTTTATGAATAAAAATATGAAATATAAATTTATATATGTTTTGTTTAATCTTTTGTGTATGCTTCATATAATATGTCTGGGAATTTAAATAGATCCCATCTTTCTTTCTTCCTTGCCTTCTCTTTTCTCCCTCTTTACCATTCCCTTTAAATCTGTCCTCTACCTCTATCTTCACTTTTAACCCCACATATTAGTGAACTCCATGTTTTCATGTATTCATGTTTATTAATATTATTATATTGATTATAATTGCACTATATATATATATATATATATATATATATATATATATATATATATATATATATATATATCATATAATATCTTACATTTTCAGTGCAATCAAAGTATGTGATATTTTTCAGATCACATACTTTAAGAATTTGATAACTTTGCAAATTAGATGTAAATTAATCGAGGTCACGGCACTAGGTTTATTGACATTTAAGCTAACGTACGTGGGTGGCACTCCATAACTGATGTATGCATTCAATGGCAATTTAACACTGAAAGCTGTCCAGCGTTCAGAAAAAACAAAAAAAAAAAAAAAAAACAACGTTAAGCTCTAGTTTGTTTTGATGTAATGATATCCAAAATGACGTCATTCGAGTTTGACATCATATACATTCAAAAATACACCGCGCCACATATTCTTACGTCATTTGAATATATAGTGATGGCGGACTGGAATTAAAGTTGCGTGTACAGTTTACAAAAACACGTTGTATAAATCATGAGCTTATATGATAAAGAGATTATTACCCTCGTGTATTTCGGTATCGTTAATGTCATATATTAGGAATATATATATAATGTTCATATTATGTACTTATAACATGGATGTTGTAAGGTAGTGAAATCAGGGCCCCTAACCCTGAGACTACCATACCTGTGTCTGGGGTCAATAAACTTTAAAAACAACAACAAACAACAACAAACAAACAAACAAACAAACCACATCAATAAAACAAGAATGATTAAAAGACGTCCTCAACAGAGAACAATGACTATCTGCACAGATCCTGTTTCTGATGTGTATTCGCTGTTAACTGTTATAGTTACCATGAATACTCTGACCGTAAGAGGGGCGAGACGTAGCCCAGTGGTAAAGCGCCCGCTTGATGTGCGGTCGGTTTGAGATCGATCCCCGTCGGTGGGCCCATATACTGGTTTATCAAAAGCCGTGGTATGTGCTATCTTGTCTATAGGATGGTGCATATAAAAGATTCTTTTCTACTAATGGAAAAATGTAGCGGGTTTCCTCTTTATGCTTGTGTCAAAATTACCATACCTTTGACATCCAATAGCCGATGATTAATAAATCAATATGTTCTAGTGGTGTCGTTAAACAAAACAAACTGGCCGTAAGGGAACAGGACGGACTACCTTAATGTCCATCTTGCTCTGTTACAGTCAGATGACTCGGACTATGTTATTTTTAGCTGCTCACTTTAACCTACATCTTATGATATATCAAAATTAAAGTTTGATTTGTTTAACGATACCTATGGAGCACATTGATTAATTAATTATCTGTTATTGAATGTCAAACATTTGGTAATTCTGACACGTAGTCAGCAGAGGAAACCCGCTAGATTATTCCTAATGCAGTAAGGTATCTTTTATATGTACTTTCCCACATACAAGAATGCACATACCACGGCCTTTGCTCATTTGTGGTGCACTCCTTGGAACGAGATATATGAAATACTTAACATAATATGAAATTGAAAATGGTAACATTTTATCGATATTCGTAAGGTTAAATATAAGTAATTTGTTTTAGGTATGTTCCTGTGCAAAACAAAATTTGTTACGGGCTTAAGCGAGACTTTTAATTATCATTTTAGGTGCGATACTCACTGAATGAATGAATAAATGAATGAATGAATGTTTAACGACATCCCCGTACAAAAAATTGTCCAGCTTTGTGCATGAGCGTACAGTGCCACTGACTTGAATAAATGTAATCATCAAGAAAACCAACATTACATCAACAATAACGTGTTGCGGTTTTGCCATTTTCTTCTTGCAATTGTCTGATCTATTATTAAGTTTAAATAGTTTCAAAAGTATACTTGGCCTATTTTGTTAACTTCACCTAAAGAGAAGACAAATTACTTCGTGTAGTTTTTTTTCGGTAGTCTCCAGCCGCAAATGTGCTCAGCAAGAGTTACTTGTAACAGTTAATAAATCTAATATTAAAACAAGTTTACGATATAAACTTAAAGTATCACAACATCAGAATTAATGCCATCTCGACGATTCGTCTTCGCTACCTTGCTAACGAGTCACAAATCACTGTTATATTAACTAAAAAATCTGACACGAATCAACGTAGCAAAACCAATTAGCTTTATGGTTATGCACATAAAATATTAATCACACGTTTTCACGTTAATAGGTGAGTCAGTTGGATCCCACTTAAAATATATTGTTTTCAATTTGTTGTCAAAGTAACGTGTCTCCTACTGTTATGTTAAATCTATTTGTTGTTGCTTAAATCTGTTTTGTGTTGCTTCTAACACCGCCAAACCTAACAATACCTAAACCGAACTGAACTTGATTTACACTCAGGCCGTCGTCTACGTCTTATTAAGATAAATGCATGCATACAGCAATCAATATAATTGTAACACGATGATGAATTTTGATTCGTGTGCATATATAAGTACTAAGGTATAAAACGATACACGTATTATCAGTTGTTGTATAGCAACACGTCAAGAATATCAATCTTTGTTTGCTTTTAACAACATTTTATATACGTAGTTGTAGAGTCAAAGAAATAAAAACAAAACAAACACAAACACACACACACACACAAATTCACTCAACAAAATTATGTTTTATGTTTAACTTGTATAGGCTTTTATAATATTATATTATGTTTATGTTTACCCCTTTCCACCATACCACGGTAAAAGCTAATAAAAGGTACTTCAGATTGACAGCATATGAAGACTTATAAAACATTTGTAATAACCTCTCGCTCTCTCTCTCTCTCTCTCTCTCTCTCTCTCTCTCTCTCTCTCTCTCTCTCTCTCTCTCTCTATATATATATATATATATATATATACACGCACGCACGTACACACACACACACACACACACACACACACATACACACACACACACACACACACGGTGCTTGGCCTGCCGGTTGCGAAAATCGCCAATTGTGATAAAAATATAAAAGTGGAAGACAAAACAATCAATGTGGCGAATGCCTGTTGCGATTTTATTTTTTTTCAAATAAAAAAACTAAAACTAAATAGGAGTTCAGCTTTAGGTATCCAGTAACAAAGAATAACATCAACCATTATCTAATCTTGAGATCTGTCTGGCCATGTTAGCGAATCTCTGATTGGACAAATAATGCATGAATTCGTTTTATTGTTCTTTGTTTATTGCTACATGTAGATTTCTCTTCATTGTTATATAAACGTAATCCAACATCAAACACCTCAGCACATTGCATATTGTCAGAGCGCTTGACATCAGATTATGTCGAGTTCCATTTGATAGTGTTCCTCTTTCTTATCCACGTTCATGGCAAAACAAAATAATCAACAATCAGGCTTGACGAATATGGCATCTTACTGTTGACCTGCATGGAACAAAATCCGATATAACTCTTTGTATAATTCTGAATACAAAATATTATACGTAGTAAATCTTATTATTAGATAGTCATTGGGGGTAAATTTACCAAACAAATCCAACTATTATATTTCGGCCGAACCGTTCAAAATTACCGTCCAAATCACCTAAACTGTTTAATCTGATGGCAAAAATGTTTTAGAAATTGGCTTAATTCTCCTAAGCAGAACCTTTGCTAAACCAGATAGCCTCCTCTCTCGTTTACAATGGAATCGACCTGGCTGCAGTGCTCACATTGGGATAATTTGGGGGTTCGAAACCCCTCCATGCTCAAGCATATTTTCTTTTTTCTAAATATATTTTCCGAGTTCGCCAGTCTAGATATACCCACCTCACTGCTAAAATTCCTACAAACGCAGCTGGTTACGAAAAATTAAAACAGTATTATTGTTTTAAGATCATTGTGCCATGTATTTGATGTAATAAAATTTAAAATATTCAATATAGGCCTAAAAATAAAACTTGTATTTCTTCGGGAACCGACCTTACCTAGAAAAAAAGAGCCTACCATAATAATTTTTTTGATGCAATTAATTTCTCTTTTGTTTTCGAATGCCCCCTTCCCCACTAATATGTATTTTGAAAGAATCTATACATAGCATTTTATGTGGACCTATGGATGATGAATGAAATTGAGAGAAAAAACAAAAACGACAAATTCTTGGATACACACATTAAAAAAAAAAAAAAAACTTTATTAATTAATATACCGTATTAAAAGGTAATCGTTTTTTTATATATATATACATATAAATGTGCTTGAAATGTTTAGAGACCGTAGCAAAAGTATATGAAGCCAAAATAGACTAAATCATTTAGTCTCTCTGCAGACCCCTAACCCCTCAAGAGACTAAAATAAGAGCAACTTTTGCTTCACATTGGTGGACGTGCCCAAGGTGCTATGTGAACTAGTTTGTTTTTGTTGAAAGAGACAGGGATAACTTTGCCCCCTGTTTACCTTCAACAGAAACAAAATAAAGAATATCTAGATATAAATGAAAAATTATTATTATCTTTGATAAAATGAAAGTTTAGAATAAATCAACTAATCAGGATCTTAAAATTGAAGTTTTGATATAATAAACAACCAGCAGCTGTAAATTCAGTATCATTTTGATTTGTGCCGTTTTCTCCCACTGCCCGCTGACTGAACTTCCCTTCTTTTTCTCTGCTGGGCTGTCCTCTTTTCTAGCCTCAGTTCCTCATAATGACATATTTGTTGTGCTTTTCTTTGTCTGCTCCAGACAAAAATACATATTTGCATCCAAACTCACAAGCATCCCATTCTTGTGCTACAGATGGGCAGTTCTTGTCAACACCTTCAGTGGGCAGATCCAAGTCAAACTCTGCAGCTGCCTTCATTTTCAAGTATAACATGAAATGATTTTCAAAATAAGGATAACAGTTGGGGAAAAGCTGTGCTCACCTTGTTTATACAGAATGTTCATGAACCCAGCAGCCTTTGGAGGATTGTCTGTGCAGTGATTGCAACTGGAAAACTTGCACTTCACAAATTCCAACCCATGTACCCGTCTCACACACTGAGATAGAAGAAACTTCATTTCTGACTTCAAATGAGACTCATCACAGACGTTTGGATCCTTGAAATATTCTTTCACTTCGCTGAAGTCATTGTATGGCTCTGGGACAGCTCTGCATTTGACAGGAACAGATAGCATTTCAAAACCATCATAAGTTTTCCCTTGCCAATACGAACATGCCACTTCAGTAGCATTGTCAAAATCATCCATATCTTTCTCCCTTGCATCATCAATATGAACATCTGATTCTACATGAAGTGGCAGAACCACTGACGTCAAGTCTTTAATACCAACAACATTCTTCTAGTTCTTCTTCAGAATTTCATACAGATCACAGGCATGATTTTGTGATGTTGAGCTATGGTATCGGACGGCCCTGACATACAAATGATGGTCTCCAATATGTGGCACAGCATAACGATGACGTCTCAGTCTGTCTTGTACAAATTTTGAAGACTCAGAAGGATCAGCCTCATGGGAGTGTCTTGGAGGTGAACATGAACGACTATGTATCAGCGGGCCATCATCAACAGATCTTCTTCCTGAAGACAGACTATTTGACCTAACAAAATATTATTTTAATATCATGCAACCAGAAGTGTTTAATGTTGCATTCGGTTCTGGAAAATCATGATCAGGATAGTTTGGCCAGTCTGTCTTCAGGAAGAACCTGTTCATCTGATGATACCTTGAAATGGCCAGAGTTCCCACATTGAGCTTATTCATGTCATTTGCGGAGATCAAGAGGGTTTCATCCTGAAATTCAGCAAACATTTCACGGAAAAGCTTTATTGCAGCAAGACAGTAGTGGATGTCTACATGATATCTGACAAGATCATTTTTCTTTTTGGGAACCTGAACACTTATAAATGAATAATAATCACTGGCAGCTATTTGAACGGAACGCCTACTGAGCCCCTTCTCCTTCAAACCAGAAAAATAGTGCAGCAGATGCTGTTGGATATCTGTTAAACTAACACCACAGGAGGCAATACTATCACGCCTTCTCGCTTGGGCAGAATAACTGTGCTCCTGAATGAACATCAGGGCAGTGTCAACTACATCAGGAAACTGATCAACAATACGAGGCCTACCCATCTTTGGTGTTGATTTGGAGGATGGCAGTTGATTGTTAATAGTGCAATCTTCCACTGGTGAAGGATTTGTAATTGTGGATGGCCCTGGTTGATCACTCACACACTGTTGACTATCTTCTATTTCATCTGATGATGACAGCAACTGTGACAAAATGTTGGACTGATATGCAAAGTCATGGTAATCCAAAACAACAAACTCATGACCTTTGGAAAACGACATGACAGGTAGATGGCGAGCTATATCAATATTGGTTTCCTTCACAAAACGATATGCTAACTTCCGATGCTGATCCGAGAACAACACTTTCAATATAGATGTTACATTTATCCCAACAGTATCTCTAACAACACCAGCAACATATAATATATCCTCTCGTGTCAAATGGAAATTCTCTAAATCGCAAGATAAGATGCCCCTATCTGTGGCTTCATCCCAATGCAATTCAAGCTCAGAGAGAATGAACAGCTGAAGTTCATTGCCCTCAGGTTTAGCTGTACCTTTTCTGCTTATCTGTAGGTTTCTTACTTTCAATTTCTGAGTAACTGAAATTAGCTAGGGACCCAAACGTCTACAAATGACAATGATATCACGAATGATTGAACACTTTTTCTTTTTTTTTAATATCTGCGACATAGCTAGGGCACCCACTTTTTCAAATTAGAGATTGAACTTTGAAAGATAAAGCAGTCAATTTGTCCTCAACATTGTTCATCAACACTCTCATCTGACATTCCTTTTTTCTCCAAGTTCCTTTTGACTCATTACAAGTTTTCTGTCCATGGTAGGAGTCCCAAAGTTCAGCCGTGTTCTTGAAAATATCCATGAAGTATTTTTCATTCAGCACCTCGCCGGTGAATATCTGTGGAAGCTGCTCATCCTTGAGATTCAGACCTGAAATAAAAACAAGAGATAGGCCTATGTATGAATGAATACAGAACTGCACTGTTGTAGCAATGCTAACACATATTTTTATTATTGTCAAATAAAGATGTATTCTACACCAATCAAACGACATTCAATCCCACATGAAAAAAACAAAAACAATTTTGAAGATATCTGAACATTTACAAAGATATTGCACTTCAAAGTTGTCAAGAATCCACAGCTCGAATATAAGAATTTTAAGTTAAATTTGAAAAAAGGTCAACCGTAAGTTGTAAAAAAAACTTATTTCAAGAAATATCTTTACGGAATTTACTGGATCTATTCAATAAAGTGTGTTCTTTATAAATACCATAATAAAGGTAGACTTACTTAATTAAATGTTATGTTTTTGGCCTGTTTCGTTTGCTGCTGACGAAATTCACTAACATGTAATAAGTAAGAGTTGTAGTTCCTGAATAGGCGCAGCGAGATTATTTCGATATGTATTTGAAAACAAAAACCATTCTGAACTGTGAACATACATCACAACTGATTGATAAGATAAATCCAATTCAGGTTCCATTCAATATTCAGTCTACATGTAATGTTTGAATAATTTTGCTGTCGTCCTGCAGACGACCATGTAGAAATAGTTGTCGTTACTGAGGGGTTAATGCACCTACCTTTAGCCAGGACACTGCCCCAAGTCCTGAAGTTGAACTTGCTGGGTAGTCAATTCGGTAGGTGGCGCCACACACTGTGCACTATTTACATTGGCAGCTGCTTCAGCAGCATGACCACACGCCATATCCGCAGTGGAGTCCGAGTGAGAGATTGGTCTAAGAAAACTTCCGCAGGTCTGTTTCTGGGTTGTAAGATTGGCCAATTTACTCGTGATGTCACTTAGCATCCCGTTTATTTTCTCGGATGACAAAGGTTTTTTTTTTTTTTTTACATCATTCCATTCGACCTGCCCATCAGCGTACATATTCTGAGCAGTTTCATAGGGTTTTTCACATCGACGAATGTCTACAAACACACGAATAAATCGCTCATACACTGTACTTTGTTTTGTGCTGTCAATTTCTGATAGCTTCCTGGTTCTATTGGTGAATTTGCTGAACAGGTTCACCTGTCTAGCAGGCATCTTGGCGGTTTTTATCCTCGGGACGAATGCGGAAACATTTCCTCGATGTACGCCATACAGTTTGGCCAATCTACGAAATAACTAACGGGGTTTCCGTAAACAGCACACGGGCTACGTTACTAATACCTGCAAAGAGTTTTGATAAATCACAAGTGCGTTCAGCGTAACGGCACTCTTTCGAGGTAATCTTAGAAAACGGCAATACATTCTGTCGTAAGAAATATGGCGAAAAAAAACCTTAATATATCTAATGCCTCTGCACTTTGTTTCATGTAATTTGAGAAAGTATACCGGCCTCGGTGGCGTCGTGGCAGGCCATCGGTCTACAGGCTGGTAGGTACTGGGTTCGGATCCCAGTCGAGGCATGGGATTTTTGATCCAGAGACCGACTCCAAACCCTGAGTGAGTGCTCCGCAAGGCTCAATGGGTAGGTGTAAACCACCTGCACAGACCAGTGATCCGTAACTGGTTCAACAAAGGCCATGGTTTGTGCTATCCTGCCTGTGGGAAGCGCAAATAAAATATCCCTTGCTGCTAATCGGAAGAGTAGCCCATATAGTGGCGACAGCGAGTTTCCTCTCAAAATCTGTGTGGTCCTTAACCATATGTTTGACGCCATATAACCGTAAATAAAAAATGTGTTAAGTGCGTCGTTAAATAAAACATTTCTTTCTTTCTTTTTGAGAAAGTATTTGGTGAGATATTAACACAACTGTAATTAAAATACAACCGATTTCAGTGGGGAAAAAATGACGTCACTACGTTGTTTTGTGACGTAGATTGGCCACACTGTCCTATTTCGGTTGTGTTCAACTTCAAGATGCATGGTAAAAGCATGCGCTGCACATGGCTTCTGTTTTTGGTTTGTTATCGACGTCTGCAGTGAAAAACGTCGCGAAATTTGAAACTACACAGACCGTTTTTCAACTCCTTTTTTATTTGTGAAGCCTTTTAAAAAAAAAAAAAAGAAGACGAAATGACCCTAGTGGATTATTTTGTTTAGTACTACCTCTAACGTGTCCTGGACAGACAACCCAGATTATTGAGGTATGTGTCAAAGAAAGAAGGACGGACATGTTTTATTTAACGACGCACTCAACACATTCTATTTACGGCTATATGGCGTTGGACATATGGATAAAGATCACACAGGTATTGAGATGAAACCCGCTGTTGCCACTTCATGGGCAACTCTTTTTGATTAGCGGCAAGGGATCTTTTATATGCATAGACAGGATAGTACATACCACGGACTTAGCTACACCAGTTGTAGAGTACTGGCTGGAACGAGAAATAGCCCAATGGGCTCACCGACGGGAATCGATACTAGATCGATCGCGCATCATTCGAGCGCTGTACCACCGAGCTACGTGTGCCCGAGAGAGCGTGCTTGACTAAATTAAATAAAAGCACGAAAATTATGAAAATTAACTGAATATATTGCTTAACAAGGAGTATAACTTTTAATAATAATAATAATAATAATCATCATCATCATCGTCGTCGTCATCATCATTATCATCATCACCATCGTCATCATCCTCATCGTCATCATCGTCGTCGTCGTCATCATCATCATCATCGTCATTATCATCATCATCATCATCTCCATAATTTCATTTCATTTCAACTTATGTTTGTGCTTATATCCAGTTAAGGTTCAAGCACACTGTCCTGGGCACAGACTTCAGCTATTTGGGCTGTCTGGTCAGGACAGTAAGTTAGCTGTTAGTGGTTAGTGAGAAAGAAGAGGGTATTGTGGTCTTACACCTACCCACTGAGTCGTTACAGATCGCTGTAGTTGGAACCGGTACCGAGCTGCGAACCCAGTACCTACCAGCATTTTGTCCGATGGATTAACTACGACAACATCGAGGCCGGTATAATAATAATGATGATGATGACAGTGATGATGATGACAATGATAATAATGATGATGATGATAATAATAATAATTATTATTATTATGATAATAATGATGATGATGATTATGATGATAATAATTATTATTATGATGATAATAATAATAAAGATAACGATGATGATGATCAACATCATCATCGTCGTCACAATCATCATCATCATAGTAACTATAGTAATAATAAGAATATTAACGCTGTCATATTTTGCGATAGTTCTTTAATGCACTTCTGTATCTTTGTACAAAGCTTTCGTACAAAATAATTATATCCACAAGACTATATTTTATTACTTTCTGAAAAACCAACCTAATAGTACTAACGAGTCAAGCAAATAAATATCGTTAACATTGAAATGTTCAATAATGACTGAAAAGTAGTTTCCCAAAACTTTTAAACACACGAGATGTCAATTTGAGTGAAAAATACAAGTCTGGGAAATGGTCCTGCGTCTACTTTGTCCAGGAGTGTGCATTAGATTTGCATTAGGCAGTGGGTTTTATAATCAATGTATGATGCGATATGATGAGATTATGTATTATATGTACAATGGAAACTGTTAAAGGGACATACCCTGGTTTCAACCCAGTTAAAATTAATGTTACGTTTAGTTAATCTACAAACCTGTAACACATTTGGATAAAGTTACAGTTGAGTGAAACATGAGTCAGTGACTTTGAAATGGTGAAATACCCTCTAAAAATAGACTAAAACTCGACTCCATAACTGTTACTTCTCAGACGCACGTGCGTTTTTTAAAAATATGATAAATGCATTTTGTGACATTTGGGGAAACACCAGGATGTACGGACATGGATAATCTAAACAATAAAATCTAAGTAAAGTATGAAGTTATCACAAACAGTTATAATAGTAAAACAATTATGCGTTAGTGTTTAAAAACTAGGGTATGTCCCTTTAATGAGTGGACAAATAGAGACATTGTGAACATGCACGTGATTCTCTCGCACCTTACGACTCGTCATACCCAATATTGTCACAACAAGGAACAAGTCAGGCGATCGTGCAAGCCAGTTTAATTATATCGCGATTATCTCCCCTATACAGCGATCTTGTCGCGCTGACTGATGAATGAAACACATTTTATTTACGGTTATATGGCGTCAGACATATGGTTAAGGACTGATGAATGACCTCAAAGCACAAACGCGGGTTACCGCACGCACGAACACACCAATGCACACACATCCACGCGGAAAGATACAGCTATAAATGCACATACACCCCGTTGAAGCTCCAGTTTTAAAAATAAATAATTAGACCAATTTTAAAACAGCACTTTATCCCCTTCGTCATAGCATCCTCAACAATTCATTCAAACGTTGTTGGGGTTTTCTCAACATTTTAATATAAACAAGTTCAGACTGGTTTCTGACACGCTTATTCAGCTTTTCAGAAAGTGGAAAACAATGTCTTCTTTTTTTTAAATAACAAGTCGAGTCAGTATGATGTCCAATGTATTATATAATTATGTTGATGCGCTGTCTTTTTTCTTCTTTAGTGTGCATTCCTCCCAATCAGGCCAATATAGATCTCTCATTCGAACGCAGTATTCTTCTATATTCTTGTATTTCTCTAAAAAGAAGAAGAGAAAAGAAAAAACAACGAAGATAATCAGTAATACAGCATTGAGGCTGGTCTGTTACAGAACATTGACGACGTTATTGATATAACAAACCACCTCAGTGGATCCATTCAGCTGACTGGGTGGTTTTCTCGTTCCAACCAGTGAACCACAACTGGACAAAGGCCGTTGTATGTGCTTTCCTATCTGTGTGAACGTGAATATAAAAGACCAGTTGCTACACTAGAAAAAAATACCTCCCGCCTGTTACCGGCTACGGTTGGATTGCTGGTGCTCCCTTGCACCTGCCAGTGCAGGCGGTCCCTCCTTCACACACCCCAGCCCTTTCCTGTCCTGGATGGAAAAAGTATACTTTTGCCCAGGACAGGCGTGCGCTACAACAGCTTGTTCTGAATGTGCACGTTAAACAATTTCCCATTTCTCATTAGAAAAAAATTTAGCGAGTTTTTTCTGATGACTACGCGTCAGAATTACCAAATGTTTGACATCCAAAAGCCGATAATTAATTAATAAATGTGCTCCAGTGGTGTCGTTAATAGAAAAACAAACACACTTTTTATTGATATAATAGCATTAATATTGATGTGTCTGTCAGTAAAATGACATATTTTCACGGACGTCCGCTTAATATCTCAGCTATCTGGGCTGTCTGTCCAGGACAGTGGGTTAGTTGTTAGTTGTTAGTGGATAGTGAGGGAGAAGAGGGTGTAGTGGTCTTACACCTACCCATTGAGCTCTTAAGTACTCGCTCATGGTTGGAGCCGGTACTAGGCTGCGAACCCTGTACCTACCAGCCTGTAGTCTGATGTTTTAACCACTGCGCCACCGAGGCTGGTTATTGTATTTGAAACATTTGTTAATGTTGACATATAGTTTTAGAGAGGAAACCTGCTACATTAGTCAATTAGTAGCAAGGGATTGTTTTGTGTATACACCATACCACAGACAGGATAGCACATACCGCGGTCTTTGATACACAAGTAGTGGTGCACTGGCTGGAACGAGAAATAGCCCAACGAACGGGGATATGATCCTAGACCGACCGCACATCAAGCGAGTGTATTACATCTGGGTTACGTTCCGCCCCACGAGTCCGAAAGAGTGTTGTCCCCAGTTCTCATTTACTGGACCCTTTATAAAGTCTGGGTTTTATACTGCTATATATCACGTAATACCTGTGATGCATTTCTCTCCTTGACTTCCTGGCATCTGCCAAACAAACTGACTCAACTGTCCAAACATCACACAGTCGACTTCGCTCGGGGCGTCCCCCATAAAGAACTTTTTACGACCTGGAAAACGCAATTATAGCTCAGAGGAGTAATTAAAGGACAAAAATACATCATACGGGCTAAAATGAGAGGAGGAAGATGAGAAAGGTAGCGTGAATCGGAGAGAGAGAGAGAGAGAGAGAGAGAGAGAGAGAGAGAGAGAGAGAGAGAGAGAGAGAGAGAGAGAGAGAGAGAGAGAGAGAGAATATGAGCTGGTGAGGAATTGTGAAAAGTGAAAAAGAAAACGCATATAATTCCAAAGTGTTATAACCTCTCGACAAAAGAATATCAAACCAAATGAAAAACAAAGAACTGAAAAAACACCTCCCAAAACCCACAACAGAAAACCCCCAGCAAACAACAAAACAACAGACAATCAAACACCTCATCATATGGTATCTAAATTAACCATAAAAATGCAAAACCCAAATGGAAACTATTTTGAAGACAATTGCAATTGTTGGATTGTTGGATATCTTCTTGTAGCTTAATTAGTATTTTTTTTTATAAATTAAAAAAAAAGAGCATCCCTTGTGATTTGTATATGTGAAACATATCTAACAGAATTACGACCATACCTAGAAAATCTGAGATAGCTTTCACATCTTTCTCCATTATCGACGTCGTCTCTGTCTCCGTGTGTCTCCCAATGCCGTGATAATAGGAAGCTTTCGACGCCTTCCACCGAAGTATCTTGATGATGAATGAATTTAGCCCTACTTCTCGAAATATGGTATTGTGTTTGTCGTATGTAGACCGCTGTAGAACAAGATACCTGCAAAAGAAGATGGAATGAGAGCTATTTTTCTTCTGGAAAAAATATGTGTGTCAGCTTTTGAGGACATTTCAAGTCCTGCTTCTATTTTGTGTTGTGAGTTTGCGTTTTGTTTTGTTTCTTCTTTTCTTCTGTTTGCTTCATTCATCCAACCATCCATCCATCGATTCATCGATTCATCAGTCTATCTATTCATCCAGCAATCCCTCCATATGTCGATTCATCCACCCATTCACCCATCTATTTATCCGTCAATCCATCCATATATCGATTCATCGATTCATCCACCCATCCATCCATCTATTTATCCGTCAATCCACCCATGTATCGATTCTTCGATTCACTCACTCATCTATTTTTTCCGTCAATCCATCCATACATTGATTCATCGATTTATTCATTCATCCATCCATCTATTTATCCGTCAGTCCGTCTATACGTCGATTCATCGATTCAGTCATCCATCCATCTATCCATCTATTTATCAGTCAATCCATCCATACGTCGATTCATCGATTCATTCATCCATCGATTCATTCATCCATCGATTCAGTCATCCATCCATCCATCCATCTATTTATCCGTCAATCCATCCATGTATCGATTCATCGATTCATTCATCCATCCACCCTTCTATTTATCCGTCAGTCCATCCATACGTCGATTCATTGATTCATTCACCCATCCATCCTTATATTTATCCGTCAATCCATCCATACGTCGATTCATCGATTCATTCATCCATCCATTTATCCGTCAATCCATCCATGTATCGGTTCATCGATTCATTCATCCATCCATCCTTATATTTATCCGTCAATCCATCCATATGTCGAATCATCGATTCATTCATCCATCCATCCTTATATTTATCCGTCAATCCATCCATACGTCGATTCATCGATTCATACACCCATCCATCTATCCATCTAGTTATCTGTCAAGCCATCCACACGTCGATTCATCGATTCACCCATCCATCCATCCATCTATCTATTTATCCGTCAGTCCATCCATACGTCGATTCATCGATTCAGTCACCCATCCATCCATCTATTTATCCGTCAATCCATCCATATGTCGATTCATCGATTCATTCATCCATCCATCCATCCAACTATTTATCCGTTGATCCATCCATGTATCAATTCATCGATACGTCGAATCATCAATTCATTCATCCATCCATCCATCCATCCATCCATCTATTTATCCGTCAATCCATCCATGTGTCGATTGATTTATTCATGGATTAATTTATTTATTCATTGGTTTATCTATTTGCTTGTGTCTGTCTGTCTGTCTGTCTGTATACATGTCTGCCTGCATAATTTATTTATTTATTTACTTATATAATTATTGACTTATGTATTTACTAATTAATTTACTTATATTATTATGTCAATGTAAATTGGTATTTCTAACAAAACATTTTTAAAAGCTAAAAGTGTATTTTTTTGTAACGACACCACTAGAGCACATTGATTTGTTAGTCATCGGCTATTGAATATCACACATTTCGTAATTTTGACATATAGTCTTAAAGAGGAAACCCGCTAAATTTTCCCATTAGTAGCAAGGGATCTTTTATCTGCATCATCCCACAGACAGGATAGCGCATACAACAGCCTTTGATATACCAGTCGTGGTGTACTGGCTGAAACGAGAACTAGGTCAACGGGCCCAAACCGACCGCGCGTCAAGCGAGCACTCTACCACTGGGCTATATCCCGCTCCCTGATTCCAAAATAGTGTTTGAGTGTACACAGCTCGACCATTTATTGTTTTTAATTTATCAATTTATAATTTGATGTTTTTGTTTTTAATTATGTATACTATGTTTACAAGAGTGCTCGGTTTTAATCTGTTTTCTTATTTTATCTTGTTTTTAATATTATTGAAATAAAAAGAATTGGGTATCGGAGCGCGAATGTCGGTGTTTTCGCTGCTGTGGTGCGGTTTTGTGTTGGGGTTTTCGCCTCGTGTGTGCCGGCTTCCGGGTGGGTTCTCGTGTTGAAAATTCTTGAGGGACACCGGAATTGGAGCGCACAGCGGTTGGGCTGGCTGGGGGGGGTGGTGTCTTTTGGGGAGGGATGGGGTGGGGCGGGGCATCCCACCGGAAAAAGTAGGTTAGGCGCTTAAGCGTATGCGGTTTTGGCCGTGGGGAGTGTCATGGTATGTCCGCGGGAGGGGGGGGGGGTGCCCTGTTCCCCTTACGCGCTCCTGGCGCGTCACACCGTGGTTCCCAATAGGTCTGGTGTCCTTCCCTTTCTCCCAACCACTGTGGCCTTGGCCTAACCTCCTACCTTAACCTCCTTACCTCCCCAAGGGCTAAGGTTAAATATACATTTTAGCTGCCCGCCCTTAAATTAAGCGCCAAAATTTTTATTAATTTATTTTTATTTGGATTTTTATATGATTATTAACTTCGAATTGCGCAAACAAAATAATTAAATTCCCCTATTATGTTTTGGTTTAAAACTCAAAATTGTGCCGTACATTTTCTGTCCCGGAGCCGGCCCCTGTCCTCCAGAGACGTGTCCCGGGATAAACATGCTTGAAACCTCTATGGTATAGGAGCATGTTAAAATATTAAAGTCAAGTCAAGTCAAGTTTGAGTGTACAGGTGTATGAGCTCCAGTTTGTGTATGGTTGAGGGAGGGTTGGTTTGGGGGGGGGGGGGGGGGGGCCGGCTGACTTTTACCCGAATTAAGCGAACATGTCCGAATCTGAATAACAATGTGTATTCATAATCACTAAACAATATCTTACCAATACAGGTTTTCTTCCGCCATCTTGGAAAATGCTCTTCCTATGGCCAGCTCCATGCTATCCAAGTTAGAGTTCAGATTGATGTCAAACTTGGTGTTGAGGTATTCAATAGACAATTGAGAATCGGCGATCTTGTCTTCATTGTACTCGATCCATGGGATTTTACCTTTAGTTGACATCTGTCTGTCGTATACTGGCTGACAAAAGAAACGCACGAGTTAGGACGGATATATCACACTATATAACTATTCCATTTTCACACCAAGCTTAGAGTGGGCAATTAAAATAGGGATTTTTTTCAGGTCGCAGTGTACACATTGCAGAAACAAAATAGCGAACTGACCTTACAAACCAAACATTAAAACAAATTTAAAAACGAAGAAGATAGAAGAGAGAAGAGAGAGAGACGAGAGAGAGAGAGAGAGAGAGAGAGAGAGAGAGAGAGAGAGAGAGAGAGAGAGAGAGAGAGAGAGAGAGAGACAGACAGAGACAAATACAGACAGACAGACAGACAGATACACATACAGACAGACAGACAGACAGACAGATACACATACAGAGACACATACAGAGAGACATACATACAAACAGACAAAGAGAGAAAGAGACAGAGAGAAAGACACACACACAGAGAAAGAGAGAGAGGCGCTGAGACAGAGACAGATAGAGATGGAGACATACATACAAACAAACAGAGAGAGAACGAGACATAAAGTGACAGATAGATAGAGAGAGAGAGAGAGAGAGAGAGAGAGAGAGAGAGAGAGAGAGAGAGAGAGAGAGAGAGAGAGAGAGAGAGAGAGAGAGAGAGAGAGAGACACACACACACACAGACAGACAAAGAGAGTGAGAGAAAAAAAGAGAGTGACAAAGAAAGACAGGCGATAGAGAGGGAGACAAATATTTTAATCCTAAATGAAAGAAGTAATCTACGAGTCAACCATCTAGTCCGTGCTAACAGCCATAACAGATTCCAGACACGCTCATTGTCGGAGAGTAGACCACAGATCTACATAACATGACACACAATTCTAAATTAGCATTTATGGTAGATTCAGATACGAGAGGTACACTGTGTTTGCGCCAAATCTCAATTAATTAGTTTGGAAGGAAGGAAATGTTTTATTTAACGATGCACTCAACACATTTTATTTACAGTTATATGGCGTCAGATATATGGTTATGGACCACACAGATATTGAGAGAGGAAACCCGCTGTCGCCACTTCCTGAGCTACTCTTTTCGATTAGCAGCAAGGGATCTTTTATATACACCATACCACAGACAGGATAGCACATACCACGGCCTTTGATATACCAGTCGTGGTGCTCTGGCCGGAATGGTTTGACACCCAATAGCCGATGTATTTTTCGTGCTGGTGTGTCGTTAAACATCCATTCGTTCATTGGCTGGAACGAGACATATAAAAGATCTCTTGCTACTAATGGAAAAATGTGGCGGGTTTCCATTCCATAATTGTGTCAAAATTACCAATATGTTTGATTTCCAATAGCCGATGATTAATAAATCAATGTGTTGTAGTGGTGTCGTTAAACAAAATAAACTTTTTTTTTCTTCTTTTTTTTCCATGGGTTCAGACCAGGGTGTGCGCCTTTAAGCGAATATGTCACCTTATACTGAATGTTGGCCATGCGCAGATACGTCTCCAGTTTGATGACGAATGGCGAGATGCTCGGACCACGTGACCCCTTGCCGAACTGGTGCACCATGACAGTGTCTCGCGGGTACTGTACCGGCTCTCTGGAGAATAAGAAAGATGAATGAATGAATGAATGAATGAATGAATGAATAAATGAATGAAAGGAAATATTTTATTTAACGACAAACTCAACATTTTATTTACGGTTATATGGCGTCGGACATATAGATGAGGACAACACAGATATCGAGAGAGGAAACCCGCTGTCGCCACTTCATGGGCTACTCTTTTCGATTAGCAGCAAGGGATCTTTTATATGCAGCATCCCACAGGCAGGATAACACATACCACGGCCTTTGATATACCAGTCGTAGTGCACTGGCTGGAGC